>NW_016690204.1:1920705-2050858 GCF_001604755.1 Lepidothrix coronata | reverse complement strand
ACAGCTGGCTGCTGCAGAGAGGATGGCAGCAATAATCCCTTCTTTGTGGCCAGGGTGAATATCATGGAATCATCAAATGGTTTGAGCTGGAAAGGACATTAAAGCTCATCTCATTCCACGCCCTGCCATGGGCAGGGACACCTTCCTTCCACCATCCCAGGTTGCTCCAAACCCTGTCCAACCTGGCCTTGGACACTTCCAGGGATGGGGCAGCCACAGAAAGACTCAAATCATAGCATGGAAGATTTCAGTTAAAACCCACAAAAATCCTTGTAAAAGTACACTCAAGAGTACTGAGGGAGATTCAGTTACTAAGAATAAGCTTGACAAAGACCTCCTGAACATTTACAGGCTGTTCTTTTGCTTTGGGGCAGAATAACCAAAGCAATGTTTGTTAGAGACCTTCCTCAACCCTGTTATCCCAGTTTCAGCTGGAACACAGTTCATTTTCTTCCCAGCAGCTGATGCACGGCTGTGTTTTAGATGCAGGACGAGAACAATGCTGGTAACACACCGATGTTTTCGTTGTTGCTGAGCAGTGCTTACCCTAAATCAAGGCCTTTCCAGTTTCCCATGCTCTGCCAGCAAGGTTCCAGAGAAGCCAGGAGGGAGCATGGCCAGGAGAGCTGACCTGAACTGGCCTGAGTTCTATCTCCCCTAAATGCAGCAACAACCTATTGGAGGGAGTTAGAAGCCCTGTTACCTCCCTGTACAGGTACAAAGAGTTGTTACCAGCTCAGCCACAACAAGAAGAACCAGAACATCTCATCTTTGCACTGCTGACACACATCCCAGCTGCAGGAACCACATCAGGTTCCAAGTAGTGGTGTGACAGAAAGTGTTCCTGGACGCATCACACCTGGGTTCAATTCTACTGTTGAAAATACACCAAGTTCTTAATCTTTTAAAGCTTGGACTCAACGATCTTAGAGATATTTTCCAACCTTAGTAATTCTACCATGAGCCTGGCATTCTCGGGCACGTTAAAGCACACAATACAATCTTAGCAAAACGAGATAAGAGGCACAAAAGCACTTCAGGCGCAGCGTTAGGGAGCACATATCCCACGGCAGGGGCTGTGCCCAAGGCAGCCGGACACGGCACCGCCAGGGCTCGGCGCGGGCCCAGCGCGGCTGGAGCTGTCAAACCGGCGGCCCCACGGCCGTTACCGAACGTCTCCCGGCAGACGGTTCCCAGGCCCGTTAATCGCGCACCTCCCCCGAGGCCCTGCTGGGAACGCGGTCTCAGCCCCGCGCGCCCGACTCAGCGAGCAGGTCAGAACCACTGAGGCCCAGCGAGACCGGAGAGCGCCCGGAGACAAGCCCGAGAAGTTCCCCCCTCAGCACCGACCCGACCCCGCCGCCCCCTCACCTGCCCCGGTGAGCGCCCCGCCGGAACTGGCCCCGCTCGCGCAAGGCATGCTGGGAGCGCCCCGCCCGCCAGCGCTGCGGACTACAACACCCAAGAGCCCCCGCGGCGCCGGGCCAATGGGAGGGGCTGTGCGAGGGGCGGGGCGAAGGCCGGCCGAGGGGGTTGGGGCTGGCGGTTGTAGCGAGGAGTCGTTGCAGCCCTGCGCTTCCTTCGTGGTGCCACTCGGCCGAGCCGCTCGTCCCGACTGCCTGCGGTTCGCTGTGCCCGCGGCCCGGCCCCAGGCCGGGGCTGAGCGGGGCGGTGGGTGCTGTGAGTGAGGGGAAGGGAGCGAGGCCGCGGGCGCGGGAGCCGCGTTGCCATGGGGACGGTGCGCGTGCGCCGCGCGGCCGCCATTGGGGGGCTCTGAGGGGGGTCCCCCTGGGGTCCCTCACCCCGGGCCCGTCCCTGGGCTGTGACCGGGCTGCGGTGGCTCATCTCCGGCCCCGTGCCCCAGAACGCAGCCCTTAAACCAAGCTCTGTCTTCCACCATTGCCTGTGTCTTCTCAGCTGCTCCCTCCCGGCGACGCTGTCGAGGTGGATGTGACAGCAAACGTCAGTTCTAGTGACACGGAAAGGCTCAGGATCTTATGTCTCAATTAGAATCATAGAGTCGTTAAGGCTGGAAAAGACCTCGAAGATCGTCAAGTCCAACCTAAGACCTAATAACCTCCATGCCCAAGCTCTCCAGAAAGTGCCTGTTGTGCTTATTGCTGACAAGTCTTTGTTTTAAACACTGCTTGCTCCCACTGAAGATGAGCCGTTTGCTGAATGATAAGTCAGATCCAGCATAACATCCATAACTTTGGGATACTGACCTCCCAAATAATCACAGAGTACCACACCAGGCAGTTTATTTTATCCTCATGGGACTCCTATTTTCCTTAACATCCTCTGCTCGCTGTCCACTGTGCTCCAGCCATGGAAGTTTTCCTCCTCTTTACTTAAATCAAATTCAAGGGTTGTCCCAACAAAACCACTGTGTGGATATGGACTATAAGGTATTTAGAGAGGCAATTGCAAGTTATAAACATCCCAGGGCATAAGCTGAGTTTAACCTCATGTTTTGAGGATTTTTATTGCCTACGTCAATGCAAATAATAGTGACATCACTTGAACAGTTATTTCAGTCCTCAACAACACACAACCTTTGATGATCCTTGTGAGTTTCTTCTGATTCTGGGTCTTCTGTGATTCTATGGAACCTCTGAACCTTTCTTGCCCAAGAAGAAATCATTTACTCTCATGTTTAATTGCCCAGAAAACCATGCAATTGTAGCATAAAATGTAAAGGTTTTCAGTGAGGATTAATGATCTGATTTCTTAGTGCAGCTACATCCCCTTCTGTGTTGTCTCAACTCCTCATGTACATCAAGGAAAGAATCCACTTTAGAAACACTTTGAGAGGTCAAAATCCAAGAACATGCCGACTCTCAACTATTTTTTGTTTAAAAATCCAGTGAAAACAATAGCAAACACAAACCAGTATTCAAGGCCAGGTTGGACAAGACTTGGAGCAACCTGGTCTGGTGGAAGGCATCCCTGCCCATGGCAGGGGGTGGAATGAGATGAGCTTTAAGGTCCCTTCCAACCCAAACCACGCTGGAATTCTGTGACTCTATGATCATTTTATCTGTCATTTGAGCAGTGAGGAGAGGAACGTTAGGGAAATAGGGAAGACAAGTGAAATCCAGCTGAGAGCAGAGATGTCAGCCTGTCCTTGGTGTGTTCCTTCCCTCTCCATGCAGGCAGAACATGGGAACATGCTTTAAGAGAACACAGTTACAGCAGTCTGGCTAAGAACCCCAGAAAGTACTCTCTAAATGAGAGGCTCAGCTGCCTCTGGGGTGTGTGTGGTAAGCAGGGCAGAAAGCTCATGAACCTCTGAACTCAGGTGGGAAGGAACAGCTCCAAAAATGCAGATTGTATCATTCCCTGGAAGTGCTGAGAATTCCACTGCCCACGTGCTGTGCTCTTGTTTTGTGCTGATGTTGCCCCTCGTTCTTTGGTGAGGTATCCTTAAGCTCATCTTTCGTTTGTTTGAAGGGAAGCTGTTCCAATGGCCTCAGAAGGGCAAAGTGAGGATGCAGCACATCCAGCTGAGCCCCCTGCAGCTCCCGTGCCGAGTGACAGACCATTCCAGTGGGGATCCATACTCGCTGCAGTGAAAGACCAGCTCCCATCTCTGGACTCCGAGTCCTCCACGGTAAGCTCTGAAACCTGCCTTTCTTCACGCTGCCTCAGAAAAATCTCTCACAGGAAGAGCAGGTGACCTTAGGCAGGTGTTTCAGAGTGGCTGGGGTGGTGTTCTGAATGGGCTGCCTGTCCTGGCTGTGTAACATTGTGCATTAATCCCCAGCCTTTTGGATTATCCTCAGTTGTCAGTCATTGCCATCTCCTCTCGCTGTATTCTTTGGAACCTGCCCCTCTGCTCAGGTGAGACCCCACCTGCAGTGCTGCCTCCAGCTCCAGGGTTCCCAGCAGAGGAAGGACATGGACCTGTGGGAGAGAGTCCAGAGGAGGTCACCAAGATGATCAGAGGGATGGAGCAGCTCTGCTGTGAGGAAAGGCTGAGAGAGTTGGGATTGTTCAGCTTGGAGAAGAGGCTCTAGGGAGACCTGAGAGCCCCTTCCAGTGCCTAAAGGGGTTCCAAGAGAGCTGGAGAGGGACTTTGGATGAGGGCCTGAAGGGACAGAACAAGAGGGAATGGCTTCCCACTGCCAGAGGGCAGGGTTAGGTGGGATATGGGGAAGAAATTCTTCCCTGTGGGGGTGGGGAGGCCCTGGCACAGGTTGCCCGGAGAAGCTGTGGCTGCCCCATCCCTGGAAGTGTCCAAGGCCAGGCTGGGCGGGGCTTGGAGCAACCTGGGCTAGTGGAAGGTGTCCCTGCCCATGGCAGGGGGTGGAATGAGGTGAGCTTTAAGGTCCCTTCCAACCCAAACCATTCTGTGATTCTCCAGACAAGAAGTATTTCCAGGGAAGAGGAGAGTAGAGGGCATCTTACAGAATGAACCCACATTTCTTCTTAGTTTGTTCAGTCAAAAGTTTGGTATGAAAGCAGCATCCTGCTGATTTACAGTGAAATGATAATGTTTTTTGCTTGGCAGTATTATGCTATTCATTCCAACAATGTGCTTGCAGACAGTAGGCCTGTTGGTATGTTTTTGTATCTATGAGGATCACAGGAAAGTGATAGTCCTAAAGACTTGGTGATCCACTGGGAAAAAAGCATTTGGCAGATATTTCAATCCTGCATTCTGCTTTTTTTTTACTGCCTGTAATTCTCCACAAGCCCTGTTGCCTTTTTGTGCTTCAGTTTTACGTGCAAAGAATGAGACTGAGAGATATTGTGCAGAATTCTTCAGTGTGATACATTTTTCACTTGCTGGGGCTGGGTCATCTTGCTCTTGGCTGCTCAGGATCTCTGTTCATATGCAGCATCAGTCTGGTGCAAATAAAGTGCCTTCCACTCTAGTCCAAGATGCTCTGGCACTGACTTTCCTGAGGGGATAATATGTTTCAAGACTCTATTATTGGTGGCCTTTTGTCCAAATAAAAATATTTTGTTAATTTTCAAACATGTATAAACTTGAAAAAATAATTTTGAACACACAAAGGATATATTTTATTCCGTCCTATTGTGGCCACTAATGGTACAAGGGGAGTCTTGTGGGCAGTGAAGGAAATGCCTCCAAGGGCTATTTATCACTTATCATTATCAATGATCTGAAGCACTGTCATCTAGTGGATAGTGTTGATAGAGATACCATGACTTGATTTCTGCACCTGGATCTGTCACTACCATGGTGGGCAAACCATTTTGCCTCACAGTATCTCAGTTCCCCTCTACCTATTTAAAACAACCATTGCATTTTAGTATGTGTCTGTATAGTCTAGATTAAGGCCCAGCACTGGAATTATTTGTAGGCTTTCTTGTTGTGTAAGTGTACAATAAGGTTAAGAAGGAGGAAAAGCTCCACACTTTGGGGCCAAATACCATTGTGTCACTCTAAATCCCACTGAACCTTTCTTTTTGCTTACAAACAATCTCCAATTTCTCTGTTTCTATTTAAAAATTCCTGCTGAAGGAGCCGAGGCAATCTATTTGGCACTTCATTTGCATTCAAAAGAGCTGGTTGTATAATCCCTGTGCTGCTGAACCTGCAATTCCAGTGTTGCACCTTTGTCTGAGCGATTCCCACGTGCCTGAAGATCCATTTTGCATCCGAGCTCTGTGACCTGAATGTGCTCTGCTCCTGCCTCTGAAAATGGCACTGACAAATGTGTTTTATGCCCTGAAGTACCTTCATTACCCTGATATGCAATTTATTAAGAGGAAAGGTGTTCTGTTGGAGTTTTCTTCACGTTAAGGAAAGTTAATGATACCAGAAAGAATGCTCTGCAGTGAATTCCCAAAAATGCACACTTGCAAAACAGAGGGACAAGCAGGAAAGCTGTGTCCTGGCTGCTGAGGAGGTGCTTAATCTCCCCTTGGTGTCCATGCATGAGTATTCATCTCCAATACATATCTTATGTTTAGAAAAGGGATTTTCAAAGCTGTTTAAATGCTGACCTACCAACCACAGATGCTGTTTGCATTCTGAAGGGTGGATGTCAGGGTCCTGGTTGCAATAAAAAGCCTTCATGGCCCTGCCCATCCTCAGCTGGGGCTCTCACTCATGTCACTCAGCAGCTCTGCTCGGGGCCTTAATTCTCTGTCTGAGCTGTGTTGGAGAAGTGCTGGTTTCTGGTTGAGCTGGACTTTCATCTGTGAATTAACTTTCAGGCTTTACCTCTGACCTGCCTCATCACCACAATATTGCCTTATCATGTAGATTTTTTTGCTCAGCCTCGTTGCTACCCCTGGTCTGTCCTGCTTGTTCCTCTTGGGTACTGTGAAACTGGGCTTGGCCTGGTGGGGCCTTGCCTTTCCACTCATGAGCTCCCCTTCCCTTAGAATCCCAGAATCCCAGAATTATTTGGGTTGGAAGGGACCTTAAAGTTCATCTCTTTCCAAACCCCTGCCATGGGGGTTGGAAACCTTCCACTAGGTTGCTCCAAGCCCTGTCCAACCTGGCCTTGGACACTTCCAGGGATGGGGCAGCCACAGCTTCTCTGGGCAACCTGTGCCAGTGCCTCCCCACCCTCACAGGGAAGAATTTCTTCCCAATATCCCATCCAGCCCTTGCTTGTGGCCGTGGGAAGCCATTCCCCCTTGTTCTGTCGCTCCAGGCCCTTGTAAATAGTGAGCAGCTCTGCTCTTGCCACTGATGGTGAGTGAGGTAGGCATAGAATCTCTCAGGAGTTACAGAACTTCCCACCCTTTTCATTGCTCTGCTCAGCGGGATGTTTGTCATCAACCTCCGTGGAAATTCAGTGTTTTACATGGTTTTTACAATTGCAGCTTGCTCAAACGTTGGGTGGCTGTGAGACAGCCTGGGTTGGTGACTGTGGGGCTACTGGACTGTCTGTTGTGACTGCAAAGACACTTCTTGGCTCTGCACTTCGAGGGGTGACAACATGGGAGCTGTCACTGCAAACCAGATATTCAGGCAAGTGTTACAGTCACCTGTTTAATTTCTCTTTTTTTGTTCTTGTTTTCAGTCTGATTGTGAGAGTGATGAGGAACTTTTCATCTTCCAGCGGGAGCTGCCGAACTTAATTCCTGACCTTTCAGAAGAACTGATGATGTTTTCCCTGGAAGACTCCAACGTGCAGGTTGTGACTGTTGTGTGGGGGCTGTACTGCTGTCACCCCTCCCTTCTGGCTGTCTCCAGTGTGGGCATCTGCTGGTGTTGGACCTGTTTGACTGAACTATGTGATGGAAAAGCTTAGTCCCCAGTACTTTCTCCCACTAGAAACTGGATCTTTCGTTCTCTTTGTACAGTGACTCTTTAAAGTTTTCTCTGTTCTTGAGATTTTAGAACTTTCTTGTCCTGTCTCCTGGCAGTTTTTATTGTCCTTTTACTGTTTGTTTTTCCTGTGCACTAGCAGTGCACACTAACCCTGCGGATTGATGCCTGAATTTTTCAGGGTTTTAAATTGTTTCAGCTACCATTTTATGTGTCTAGAAAATGAAGAATTATTTAGGACAGTGCAGAAAGGGGGACAAGTATGAAGTTTACTCCTTGAACAGCTTTTCTGGGAGAAAATTTTTACTTTGCTCCTGTAGTGATGAGTTCATAGAATCCCAGAATGGTTTGGATTGGGAAGGACCTTAAAGCTAATCTTGTTCCAACCCCCCCCTGCCATGGGCAGGGAAACCTTTCATTATCCCAGGTTGCTCCAAGCTCCATCCAACCTGGCCTTGGACACTTCCAGGGTTGGGGCATCCCATCCCTGGAAGATTAGCCATCATGAGAAGCTGGAAGAGGAGCCAGCTGACCCTACTGTTCCATCTGGGAAGACTAACTCCCCATTGTTTATCTTGGTGTGAGAGATGTCCTACAATGAGCACGTGTAAGGAAAAGAAATTTCAAGGATGTTTAGCACTTCCTGAAATTAAAGTTTCTGGAAAGTAAACAGTCTTACTGTTTTCCATGGTGGATGTGGTGTGGGTTGTTTCCATATGGTGTCTAAGTTGGACTTGTTGTCTTCCAATCACTTTGTTTTGGTTTATTATCTGCTTCTAAAGCTCAGGGAGATATCACTTTCTGCACATGTGTGCTTTTTCTACCTGTAGCAAATCCAGGAAACAGAAAGACAACCATGGGAAATCTGGAACGGAGACCTGGAAAGTTTTGGCTTTCAGGAAGAAACAGATGGTACCCAAATCATTGCAAAAGAAGATGTACAAATGATTAAAGATGAGACTTGCAATCTTGCCAGGCAGACTGAAGAAATGCCAAACCAAAAGGGAGCTGTTCTTGAAGAGTCTCTTGCAGATTCCACAGATCACCTTGAAGAGAAAGAACTGGGCAGGAGACAGGCCAAGGAAACAGGGAACTCTTGGTTTGATACAGCATTGTCTGTGGAAGGGCTGTACAGTAAAAAAGAGAGAAAAAAGCTGATAGAGACAAAGATACTCTCCAAAACCATTCTGGAGCCATCCCCAGGCCACCCAGAGCAGGATGTCAAACCTCCCTCCTGTGGCATCAACAACAGTCTGGAAAGAATTGCAAAGGGAGAGACCTCCTCAGATGAGCATCTTGGAGAAGTGACCCATTTGTCACTGCAGGTGAGTAGCCCCAAGAACAAACTTTGGGGGGTGAGGGCACAGTGCATTGCTTGCAGAGTCCCACTAAAGTGAGGAACTGAAGTGCCAACTTCTGCTCATGCAGAGGGTATGTGTTCTATAAGCTACCAAAAGCTGTCTCAGAGCTGTCATTACAAGTCCATCTTGGTGGCAAAACCAGTGGATCAGCAGTGTGGCTCCTGGAACCTCGGGAGAGCCAGCCACAGGGCCTGTCTCTGGAAGCGCAGGAAACTCTTCTGGTTCCAGGCAGACCTGGCACTAAAACAGGGACCTTTCTGGCCTTCCAGTATCTGATCTTTCCTGTAGTGCTGGAGGTGAGAAGAGAAGGGGGTTAGGATTCCTCCTGAAATCCTAAATCTCTTCCACCTAAGGCAGGTCCTTAGTTCTGTGGGATGACCAGCTTATGTGTTAGCTGGGATGTGGCCCAGCGTGGAGAGATGGTTCTCTTCAGTACTATAGTCATAGGTCTTCCTTTATTGATTTTTGAGTTCATTAGGACTTAATCAGCACAGAGCATGACCTGATATTTCTGTTCAAAGCCTTCCATAGGTCAGAGTACAGATATTTCCTTTCCCTTTCATCTACATTCACAAATATACATTTTAATGTTAGAGCTGTTCCAGTACAGGCAAAGAATGCAGCTGCTTGCCTGTGTGTTAAATTGTGTTGCCTCATTGGAGGGGATCTTTTTCAGGTGGTTCTGGGTTTAATTCCCATTTCACCTCATGTAAATCAGTTGCTATATTAATTCAGGAGGCATCATTTGCCTTTCAGAACCTGTTTGATATCAGTGACTTCAATTAGCTGATGGTTTTGGTTGGGTACTGAGACCAGGCTCAGTGTGTTCTCACTTTGATTTGGAAGGTGGTTGTTACTTGCCAGCTCAGCAAAGTATTTCATTTATGTCAAGTTGTTAAAACTCATATACAGTTGCTTCCTGATTCATATCAGTTAATTTGATTTTTTTCCTTAAATTCCTTTCTGTGTTAGAAATGGAATTGTGCAAATCTTAAATTCTTTTCTTCTGGACCCTGTCCAGTACCTTCCAACAGTGCTGTTCCTAGTAAGACTAAGGAGTCTAAAGCTTCAATAAAGCAGGTTAGATGATATTTTGATCTTTGTTATTATAATGGTTTGTACTTCAGCACTATTATTGAAAGAGAAGCTTAGTTCTAACTGCATCATAATAAAATAAATGTATATATTGTCTTTCTCTTCGGGCTTTCTGATAAAACAGAACCTGTGATGTAGTTCTCAGTTGTCAGTCTTTTCTTGCTGTTCCAGACCAATAAATAATGTCATTGTTGAACCAGTGTTAGCTTTGTGTTGGTGAGAGACTTCAACTTGTGACTCTCATCAGGCTTTTATCTTTCCTCAGCTGCAGTGTGTAATGTTAGAATAGAACTAGTCAGGGTTCAGGTATGTGTGAAGATTTATTGCTCAGGAAGGACAGAGACTCTTCTCTGAAACAAGAGGGGCAGATGACAGAGGTTTTACAAGGTGAAACTGCTGGGTTTGGAATCTGCTTCTGCTTTCTAAACCCTGGGAGTGGTTATGAGAAATGCATGTTTGCTGTAGTTGTGACATCATTGTCACCATTGACAGCCCCCTTCCTTTTAATAAAACTCATGAGTACTTCTAAGTTCTGGTGATGATATTTCAGATGGATGTGAGTATTTTTAATTAAACTTTCCATTTCAGCTGTTGTTCAGAGGGGAAGCAGTCAGTGTTTTAAATGCATGTGGATTTGTCATGGCAGCCTGGTTCTCATACCTGAGTTAGCAGTGTGAGTGTGCCCTCAGCCAGGTGTGTGGGATTCCTAGCAATGAATCCTATATTCACTGTGGAATAAGCAGCTGGGAGATTGCATCTGTACCCAAGATTGCTGACTGTATCTAGGGGAATGGGAATTTACCCTGGTCAGAAGTTGGAGAGGGAGGAAAAGGCTCAGAGCCTCATCTCAAAAAACAGGAAAGCCAGAATTCCTTCTCTTATGAGTGGCAGTGAGAAGTTCTCAGCGTTATTCAGGATCAGAATACATGTGCTTGGTCTCGGATCAGGCCATTTTTTAATCTCTTTCACTGTCTCCAGGGATTTTTTGTAGCCTATTTCAAAAGGGTTCGTGATTGTCAGTGAAAAAACCTCAGCAGAAGTAGATGAAGCAGCTGGAGATGCACTGTCCAAAGGGATATAATAAATCATTCCATTCCTTCCAGCAGTTCCTTGTGGAGCTGCTGAAAGCAAGCTGGCAGTGAAGTTAGGGATGGTCTTTTGGGAGTGAACTTTCCATCACATTTCTATTGTCTTCTTTCAGAATATTGAAAAATGGGATCCAGAGAAGAATCTTGAGGAGCTGGAGCAGCAGAGAGATAACACTCATGCAGAAGTTGCTTTCTTCTCAGCAGATTGTGGTAATATTACTAAATTAACACCAGTTTTGCTGAAAGTGTATAAAGATAAATAAAACTCAGGTTCCTGTGTTTAAGTCATTCCCTGCAGCATGATTTTGAATGTTGAAATCATAGTGGGGGTTTTTAATCCCTGTAAAACATGTTTAATTAGCTTCCCTCAAGATTTCATCTGGTTTTCTTAGTCTGAAGCCAGTGCTTCGTGGCCTGCCATGGCCTAAGAGTGCATCAGACAAGCTGGATGAAGGTTTGAAGGGAGTCAGAGCCAGATGCCAGTAATATCTTTATCCTTCCCCTTCTGACAGGCTGTAGGAAAAGGGACAATGTGGAAATGAGGAATGGGTGTATTGGGTGATCCTGTGGCAGAAGACCACAACTGCTGATTCCTTTTGTTGCTCTTCCATAGAGACCTTCAGGAGGAACTGTGAGCTCCTGAAAGAGCTGGAAGAGCTGTGTGCCAGGCAGTCCAGGACAGTGTCTCCTCTCTGCAGGTGGCTGCCAGCCAAGCCCTACTCCTTTCAAGAAGAGCAGGACAATAAGTAGGTCCTTTTCTGTCCCATACCCCAGGTAATCCTGGCTGCCCGTAGGGATACTGGGAACTCCCTGTCTTCTGGAGGTGCTGTTCCCTGTGGCCACTGCAGAAAGCTGATTCCATGGTTGCAATATGCTACAGGGATGTTAATGGGAAAAATTAAGACTCAGTCATTCCTGTACATTTGATGATAAACACCTCAGCATTATCCATCAACCACCACCTTTGTCTAGGCCTTACTTGAGACAAACGGGAAAGGCAGGAAAACGAGGCTGAGCTAATTATCATCCTCCACATTATTTTGTCATCCAAGCTACCAATTTCTTTTTATTGGTACTTCAATTTAGGTAAAATATACAGGATGGTTTTTTTGTGGGTATCAGTGGAGATGTCAGGGCAGCATGGAGGGTTCTGTGTGAAAGAAGTGGATTTTCAGGCTGTTCAGGGCAAACAACATCAATGGTGTAGGCACAGAGGAAACAATAGTGAAAAAGCCTGTGGAGTGGAAGGTGGGAAGTATCCTCATTGCCAGAGCAGAGAGAGCCATGAAGATGATTTGCACTTTGTGTGCTCTGAAGGATAAAACAGAACTGCCAAAAGTGGCTGAGAGGAAAAGGGAGACCTTTTCTTTCACATTGACACAGCTAATTGGTACCATAACTGCCTGCCTTTGTTCTACAGAACTATTTGATGTCAGATTTTGAGAACTAAATATCCCTCATCATCCTGCCTGTGATCTGTGTGCCTAGGGGAAGCTGAATCTTTGAATTAAGCTTTGAAAGGTGGTGAATAGTAGACAGAAGTAGAGTTGGAATCTGTATGGTAGCCAAGCACAAAGCTCTTTTCTCAACCCGGTTTTGATCCTAATCCACACTCTGCAGGACTTCTTGTCTGGATAAGGCAGAGGACATGCTGAAATGGTGTTTTCTATATGCAGGGATGTTGCCTTGCCATCATCTTCACTAAGTTCTCTGAGAAGGAACATTAGATTACAGAGCCTGCCAGAGCCTGCAACTGTGTACTTAGACTTAAGAGATGATGAACCACAGAACTTGGTGACATTCCCTGAAGAAGAACAAAGGTAAAGCCTGGATTTATACCACTTTATTGGTAGTGAGAAATAAGTAACAAAACGTGGGAAACTGAAACCTCCTCTCTGCATTGCATGTTTGTGAAATGTAACTTTAAAACCGGTCTTTTCTTCCACACTCTGTCATCAAAAGAAACCTTGTAGTTAATAAACAGCTAATAGATAATAAACAGGTAACACATTTTGATCTGTTTGCTTGAATATTTTAATTTTTTTGCTAGAGTAATACTGTGAAGAACTATCCATAACACCTGGAGTTCTTCTCTGAAAGTCTCTCCCTTTTTCTAATTTTCTAAATTTGTATTATATATATATTTCATATATATATTCAGTATAATTGATGAAGAGCCAACACCCATTTGGAACAGAGTTAACTCATGTGGTCTGATTTGTTTCACAAGTTCAAGTGACAGCTCCACCGAAGAAGAAGAAGAGACTGTGACAATTGAGGATGAAGCAGAAAGCAGAATGTAAGATTCTTTACCATGACCCCAGTTCAAGTGATAGGATGTTGATTCTTTCTGGAACTAAAATAATTGCCCTAACAGTGATTCGAGTGAAAGCTTGTGTACTGAAATCTCTCCATTTCTGGTCTTCACAGCAAAAAAGCCCAATAATGAAAGTGTTTGTCTGGCCCCAGGAGATCACTTTTTCTGTTGCATGGTAAAGGTGCCAAAGGTAGAAAACAGTTGTTGATCCTTGAGGCAGTGCAGCTCTTGCACCTGTACAGCTGCAGGGGAACAACTCAAAACTCAACTGGAGCAGCCCTGGGTGGCTGGGAAATGGGACTCTTTCTCCAGACCTGTTTGAGTGACACAAGAACTGTCCTTTAAATGACTCACAGTCAGTCTTTGAAAATGTTGTAGGGAGTTGACTCAGACAAACCTTTATTTTTTAGAAAAAATAAACCAAGCTAGAATAGATAGAAATTAAAAGAGGATGTTGAATACATTGTGTGGGCAGGGATGCTCCCAGTTCTCCTTAATTGGAGGGGGAAGGGGAAAGAGTGTGATGGATGGAATCCTAAACTGTAAATTCCTCAATAGGCACAGATGTCAGCCTTTTCCTGTTACTAAACTCAGGGCTTGATTCATACCCATAAGTTATGAGACATTTGTTTAATGTGAAGCAGAGATGTCAAACCTTAAGGATCCTCCTGCATTTATGCTGTGGATTCATTTCAGAGTCTGCTGTGTGTAAGTTCACATCACAGCAGTGCAGAGGACCAGCAGGACACATGTATTGTTGTGCCAACCAATTATACTTTTTTTCTAGTGGTCTGAAAGAAGAAATGATTTGACAAAGAGCAGAGCCTCAACAATATCATTTAGGACATCTAATCCAAAATCCAAAAGGCAGGGATGAGGTGATGCTGGGGGAACTCTCCCTGGCACTGACTCAGATTCAGCAGTTGCATCAGTGTAAATCGAGTGATGGAGAGCAGAGCTTGGCTGATTGGATTTTGATTTGCTTTAGTGTTGCTAAAGAACATACCCAACTGAAATGCCTGGCAAATATTGCTCAGTTCTGTTTGTAAATAAAGAAATCCTCTTGGTCTCAGCAGGGCAAGATTCTGATTTCATTCACAAGGGGTCAATGCCATTTTCACTCTTCTCTGGATGGAATTATTAAACATATTCTATATATTCTGTAGTACAATATACCCACGATGCTGAGTGCTCATGCACACCACCAACCTACAGCATTACTGTCCAACCCAAACCAATGGCTGCTCAGGCTGTGTACTCTTCAGGTACAACTCAAATAAGGTGTTTTATTTGCTCATAATCACCAGATGAGGTACAAATTGATTTTAGCAGGTGACTTGGGAACAGAACTGCAAAATCACCATATCTACCCACTAGGTCATGACCAGACTTTCCACAACAGAATATATCACAGTAATGTAATTGCTGACAGTTTAGCAGTCTTGTTAACTTGGAGAAGACATTGGTTAAGCCAAACACTCAAAAATTCTTACAATTACTAGAAAAAACTTTTCTTCTGTATGTATTTGAATCCCAACCCCTGTATCCAAAGGGGACAAAAATCTGTAGGCTCTGATTTCCTTTCCAGTGATACATTTGTTGAGGGCTCTTGTAGTAGGTGTGTGTTGTGCCTGAAATGCAGAAGAGGTAAATAAATTGCCATTAAGATAAATTCTGTGTTCTGTCTCTGTGGTGTTTTGTGTCACCTGAGTGCTGTTGCTGCTATTACCAACAGTTATCATTCCTGTAGATGCCCAGCCCTTGTTTCGTAGCTGTTACTCATATGAGAAGTTCCTCAGAGATTGAATTTATTCATATAATGCTTTGTCTTGCATTAAATGAGTTTTTTATTCCCTTTTGTAGGAGGAATTGCTCAGGGAAAAGCCTGTTACTGCAACAACTCCGAGCAGCCCGTAAAGAGACCTCGGAGCTTCTTTGTAAAGCATCTACTCCAACTGAAAAACTGGATCCAGAAAGTCTGGAAGACAGAGATTCCTCTAATATAAGTCAAACCCAATATTGTAAAGTGAGGCAAGAGACAAACAAGGTGGTTCCCAGGAAACTAATGAGATTGGAACCAGAGAAGAAAAGTCCCCCTTTGTCAAGCTGTGGGGACAATGAAGCTGGCATAGAAAAAGGCAACAAAATGGAAGCTGAGAAGGTTCAGAATTCAGGAAATGCTCCAGAGTGTCCTCTAATTACAACAGAATTGCCAAGGTATCCCACAGGAAAAGTCATCAGTGGTTTTGATTTTTGTGTAATTGTCCAAGATTAAAGAACATTACTTACCTGGTCTGTGAGCTGGAGCAAAAGGGTGTCTGGTTTTGTTACCTGAACAACAACAGTCCTGGCAGCTCCTGCTGCAAGGTTTAGAGGAAGCCTGAGTGGATCAGTGAAGTGGCCTGGGATTAGTTGTGCTATGGCACTTCTGACATTGTAAATTTAGCCTTTTTCTTTAGTTTTTATTCTGTAGAAGAGGAGGATAACAATATTGGTTTCCTTTATGAACAAGAGCACTGAGGTTTCATAAGCACAGCACCCTAGAAAATAGGTCTGGAAGGGTCAATCTCCCTTTACCAATACAGAGTGAGGTAAAATCTAATCCTTTCCTGGCAGATCTTTATATAACTTGGTCTTGAAATCCTCAATAGTGAGGATTCCTTGACTCCTGGGTAGTACATTTTGCTACTTAATTATCTTTACAGTTGTAAAGGTTTTCCTTAAATTATCCTCTCTCCAATTTAAGCTTGTTTTTTTGTGTTCCTGGAAGGAATGGGAAATGGTTTATTTCTGTTTCTCTATATCAAACACCTTTTACAAACTGGAAGATGTACCAGCCTCCCCTTGTAACATTTTCTTCCAAACAAAGGAATTCTGACACTTTGCCATCAAGGAAAATGCCAGACCTTGGAGGGACAAAGTACACCCATGAGGAATAGCAAAGGAATACCTTGAAAAGCTTTAAAAAGTAGAAATAAGAGTGATATCAGTTGAGGAAATAGCAGAGTTATTTGGGCCTCTGCCTCCCTGGGCTTAGTTTAACGTTGTGTATTCTGCAGAAGGTCTAATTTTAAAGTGAAATCAGGTGGTTGCCTTGTGCACCTGCCCAGCTGTTTGGGAGAGCTCCATTATACTGCCTTTTCAAAGGTTATATTCTGCCTGCTATTTTCAGACTGAAATGACTTTGACATATGAGCCCTGGCAAGAATTAGGATGTGCCTGCTCTGGAGACTGGGACTGTTTCAGAGTTAAACAGTTGCAGGCCCTGCCACTTAAACACCTCAGCTCCTGTGTACTTGCTTTAAATGGCAGATGGTTGGCTGCAGGGTTTTTTCCTCTATGGAATTCCTGACATTAAAGCTCATTGCTTCCATCAGGAGTATAAAACTCCATTTTGGCTACCTGTTAACCTGCCACAGAGATGGGAACCCACAGCTAGGCAAGGATCTGGGTTAGTTATTGCCCAAGTAGTAGCTCACAATGATTTTAACTGATTTCAGTTTTCTTTCTTGCTATTTTCATTATTTTTGGGGCACCTGGGGCTGGAAGAAGTCAGAAGAAACTGAACTCCATGACAGAGGAAATCTTCCTGCAGGCATCAAAATGTAGAAAGATGGAAGGTCTTGGGTCAGGGAAACTTGTCACTGTCCTATCCTATAGCAGATAGGAAAGGAATGGGGTTAGACTGAGAATTTTGCTGTGGAGATGGGGAGTGAAATGTCACAAACACATCTCTGCTTAAAGGAATTTTGATCTCCAAATAGATCATCACCACTTATCAGAGATTTGAGCTCTGCTGCTTTGCTTTGAGGTTGGGTGTTTTTCTCAGAGAGATGATTTCATCCAATGACAAGTTCTTGTGGCCCCCCACAACCACCTAAAAATCTTTCTAAATCTATTTTAGCCTTTCATGTCGTGTTTGACTCTCAAGTGTGTGGTATAAATACAAGAAAAAAAAAAAGAAATGCAAACAGATGAACAAGTGGCTTTTTCTCCCAAGTGAAAAGCTTAAGCAAAGCAGAATCTCTATATTTTTCAGGACACAAGAAAGTGAAAGAGAGCTATCCCAAAAAGAAGAGCAGATGAAAGAGAGACAGAGGAGACTCAGATTCCATGAGCAGCTGGAGGGATTGCAGCCTCAGCAGTCAGTGTCTGGGAAGCAGCCCATGGCAGAGAACACCCCTGTTCTGTTCCACATGGTCAGTGGCTGCCTGTGCCTTTCACAGTGGCTTCCTGGCTACGGGCAAGTGTGATCCTAGAGCAAAAAGTAATTTTCGTTGCATTATTTAAAATCTGTTTGTTATGGAGCGCCATTACCTGATGAGATGAGCAGTTCCACAGCTCTTCTCTCACACTGATTGTATTTTTTCCACTTTCCTGTGCAGGGAGTGCTCCCCATGCAGCTGCCCACGAGTTTTAACCTGTCACAATATGGCAGGAGCCCAGCTTGCTGAAATCAGTGTGCTCAGTGTCATCTACTTCATGGGAACCAGGCTCTCCCACATGATTGTTCATAACTTTTTCTAAAAAAGTGAAACATTTTTACTGTCATACTCCTAAAGCAAAGCTTATGCTGAGTCCTGTCTGGTTGTCTGCCCCCAGCAGCTTTATAGGTCAATTTAGTGGGTAGGTTTTGAGGACTGTGAATTTAGTAATAGATTTTGCTCCTGGTTAAGGGAGTATGAAATTATCCTGATTTTTCCCAAAGCCTAAAATAAGGCTTGGAGGACAGGGCTGGTTTTCCTCCTGAGAATGTTTGCTTATGTCTTCTTGGAATGAGATGGTCTTTAAGGTCCCTTCCAACCCAAGTCATTCCATGATGCTGTGATATGCAGTCCTGCTTCATCCTTTCACTGAGTTCACTGAGCACAGGGCCAGCTGAGAAGGTCAGAGGAGGTGAGAAACTCCAGAATTTATCTGTATTGATTTATTTGGGCTGAAAGCTCTTCTGTCAGTACAAAAATTGAAAGACCTTACAACCCTAAACTGGGGACTGGACCGTTCAGGTTTGTTTTGTAACTTGACTACTGTGTTTCTGGAGATCTGAAAGCTCATTTTATTTAGCACTGGATTAATCACTGATGAGGAGTAAAGGACTAACAAACTGCCAGCTGACTTTCCTTCCACCAGCCTGCTTTGACAAGGTCAGGGCACTGCCCAGAGCTCTGTTTTGGGGGTGTAAGATCCTTCAGCCTCTTGCTGCTGTCAGGTACCACCCAGTTCCAGTTAGCCCTTATTAAGATGCAGACACTTACTTGCTCATCAGGAATCTACTTGAGCCTTGCTATCTCATTCCTGACAATGCACCAGGCAATGCGGAATTATTCTCTATCGTGGTCATTTCCCATATTTGCTGTGCTGAAGCCAATAAAATGAAGATAACAGCTTGGTAATGGGGTTTCTCTGGAGTGCAGCTCAGGGTGTGTCTCTGCTGTAGCTGAATGGCAGTGTGAATATGCCCCTGATAGATTTGGTGATGCTCCTGCCAGCCAGTCATGGCAGTAGGACGTGGGCATTGCTGCCCAGGGTTTCCAGCCTTCTGCTGCCCCTGGAAACTGCTCTCAGCACCTAAAGGGAGAGACAGGGACTTCTATACAGGCAGAGAGTGACAGGACAAGATGCAGTGGTTTTAAACTGCCAGAGGGCAGGGTTAGATGGGATATTGGGAAGAAATTCCCCCCTGTGAGGGTGGTGAGGCCCTGGCACAGGTTGCCCAGAGCATCTGTGGCTGCCCCATCCCTGGAAGTGTCCAAGGCCAGGTTGGATGGGGCTTGGAGCAACCTGGGCTAGTGGAAGGTGTCCCTGCCCAGGGCAGGGGGTGGGACAAGACTTCTAAGGTCCCTTCCAACCCAACCCACTCCATGATTCTAAAGTAACTGCCAGCCTGCCTGGGGGAAGCCTGCCTGACCTCCCGAGGCACTGCCGGGCAGAACAAGCCAGCACAACCTGGAATAACTCTGTTCTGTGGGCAGCTTTGCTCTTAGTTCTTCTTTAGGAATATTCATTAGTAAAATTAAGAATGAAAAATGTGTCAACATCATGCATCAAATGTAACAGTCCTTTATAAGATCACTTGAAATACCCCTTGATAGCAGCTTTTTTTTTTTTTTATTAGAACAGGGTTTTCTTTTCTTTCTTTTTTTCTGAACATAGAAAAACTTGAATGTTTTGACATTTAAAACTAAAGAAGCTATAATTTGGCAGCTATGTCTCAGTGAAAATATCTAATATCTATATATAAACATGTATATTCAAAGAACAAGCCCCAGTATTTGACAGAGTAGCACACTTTCAAATTTGTTTTGTAAGTCCTTTGTTTTGGCAGTGATAGATGTTCAGATCTGGAACACTTGTCATAGTTTCCAGAATTCCTCTGACCATTTATAATGTACATAAATTATTGAATTGAATAATAATCAGAGAGAAAGTTTAGAAACTCTGCAATTACTGTAGCTGAGATGCTGAAAAAGACTAGCAAAGGAAATTTTAAAAGCTGCATTAGGGTTACATTAGAGTTCTTGTCTAAAATATAAAAGCAGTGAAACTCAGATTTAATGTGCTCTGTTTTTTTTCTTAACCTAGTTCAGTCAGACTCTGTCCTCAGCTTCACTTTGAGAGTCAGGGTTGGGGATAACACTTTCCAAACAGTGCAGGTAACTTGGGAGACTGAGAACTAACTTCCAGGACCACTTCAGCTTCTGAGGAAGGGGCTGAGATCCAGTGTATTTTCAGGTTATGCAGGTACCAAGTTTCCTGGGAAATCATTGGGTTCATTCTAAGACTTCTGCCTGTCACATCTGTGTCTTTAGGTGTCAATACTTTTGCCATCTGTCCCACCTCTTTGTTTTAAAAATAACACGTGGAAGAACCTGTATTTTTTAATGGTTTAGGTTTTTTCTGCTCCCCTTCACCAGGCAAACTTTCAGTGAAATTTAAGACTGGCATGAGTTGATCTCTTCTGAAACTGGGCCCCTTGACCACATTTGAATCTTTGGACCTATTTCAGTTCCCACATTTGGATCTTTGGATCTGATTCAGAACTGATGTGAGCATCTAGAGCCCTGTGAAAGCCAGCAGAGTGGTGATGTGATCCTTGTTGTAAGGTCAGGATGAATTAATAGTTTAGAGTAACACGCCCAGGGTTTGTCTCAGTGTTTGAGCAGAGTGTTATTGATGAGGGAGGGAGAAGGAAAGCTGCACAGTACGTAAACCAGTTAAATAGGGATGTAAAATGAAATGGGTTTGATCTGTCACTTCATTCATCTTGCTTATTATGATGGAGTAACTTTGTACTGATGTTGTTTTCCATATTACATTCCCATTAGGTGGGATCCAGATAATAGCTTTTACTTTTGCCAGGCTCGTAACTGAGATTTATGTCTGGGAGCAGCACAAGCGGGTTACTCTAGGAATTGTAGAATCCCAGAATAGTTTGGGATGGAAGGGACCTTAAAGCTCACCTTGTTCCACCCCCTTTCATGGGCAGGGACACCTTCCATTAGCCCAGGTTGTTCCAAGCCCCGTCCAGCCTGGCCTTGGGCACTTCCAGGGATCCAGGGGCAGCCCCAGCTTCTCTGGGCAACCTGTGCCAGGGCCTCCCCACCCTCACAGGGATTAATTTCTTCCTAATATCCACTCTTACCCTGTCCTACCTTTAGGGAAGACAAAGCAGGAACTGCAGGTGAGAGCAGGGCAGGGACCTCACCAGCAAGGAGTGCTGTCCCACAGTCCCCAGACGAGGAGCAGAGCAGCTCCATTTGAGGTGGCCAGTTGGGAAGTCTGTGGGAATGAGGTAGGTCCAAGATCAATGCCAGAAAGCCAACCCAGGGACAGGAGTGGGTCCAGGGACAGGACACGTGGTCACCCAGTGCAGGGATGACCCAGGGTGTCTGTAGGGATGAAGCCAGTCAGTGAAGGGTCAGTTCAGGTGAGTGAGGTGCCAGGCAGAGGTAGAGCTGCAGTGTAGCTTGACAAGGACCGAGGGAAATGTCTCAGCTGAAATGCAGAATCATGGAATATGCTGAGTTGGAAGGGACCCACAAGGATCACAAGTCCAACTCCTGCCCCTGCACAGGACACCCCAACAATCCCACCATGTCCCTGAGAGCGTTGTCCAAACACTCCCTGAGCTCTGGCAGCCTTGGGGCTGTGCCCACTGCCCTGGGGAGCCTGGTCAGTGCCCAACCACCCTCTGGGGGAAGAACCTTTTCCTGACATCCAACCTAACCCTGCCCTGACACAGCTCCAGCCATTCCCTGGGTGCTGTCCCTGGTCCCCCCAGAGCAGAGCTCAGTCCCTGCCCCTCCTCTGCCCCTGCCCAGGCAGTTGGAACTGCACTGAGGTCTCCCCTCAGTCTCCTCTGCTCCAGCTGAACACACCAAGTGCCCTCAGTGTCCTCACACGGCTTCCCCTCAGGGCCCTTCCCCATCTTCCTTGCCCTCCTTTGGACACTCTCTAATGGCCTCATATCTTTCCTATACTGTGGTGCCCCAAACTGCCCCAGTGTTGAGGTGAGGCCGCCCCAGGGCAGAGCAGAGCGGGACAATCCCCTCCCTCACCCAGCCTGGTGCCTGCTGTCCCAGGAGGACACGGCTGGCCCTCCTGACTGCCAGGGCACTGTTGGCTCATATTCAACTTGCCATTGACCAGGACCCCCAAGTCCCTTTCTGTGTTAGCTCCTGAGCAAAGGGGGAAGGGCTCAGCACCTTCACACAGTTCCTTCCACAGCAGCCCCACATGACACACCTGAGCTGCTGTCAGCACTGGCCTCAAACCCAGGCAGCCAAACCCCTGCAGGGGGTGGTGCTCATGGCCCTGACACTTTTCCAGCTTTGGAATTCATCTAACAGGGAACAACTAGTATTTCGCTTGTATTAAGCTCTTTTATTATTGGGACAAAGTGGGTGTTTTCAGCAGGGCTTCACCTTGGTTGTCTATTTATTGCTTTATCATGATATGGCAGAACAAGATAACGTCGTTTGAAAGCTATTAGGAACCATCTTGTAACCAGTCCCTTATAAACACTGTTTTATCTGCCTTGCACAGCCAAACTGTTTGGGAAATGAATGTGTTGACTCATTCTGAGGCATCTCATTTTTCTTGGCATACACAATCACTTTGGCCAACCTTGTATTAGTAATTATATTACCATAATCCTCATCTCCTTGCAGCTCAGCCTTACAACTGGCTTACAAAACAAAAACATACAGGCACAATCTATCTAACAAATAGATTATGTGAATACTTTCCTTTCCAGCTTGTAAACACAGACTCTATAACCTTTCTGTCCAAATCAATAGGTTCCTTATGTTAATACAGCATTGACTCAGCTTACTGATGTCAGGTAGAATTCTCAACCACAAGATTTTCTACTTGAATTCCCACAGAATTAACACTCTACTATGGTCAAAATCTTCCTGCCCTTTTTATGGCCTTGTTCTCTCTTTGATCTGATATCTCTTTGTGGGAAAATCTGTGACAAAATCCGTATATACCACCAAGAGTGGTGCTGAAGTTCTGTATGTTTAGTAACTGGGGAAGGAAAGACTGATTTCCAAAACTTGTAGAAGTATTTTTAGTTCAATTGGTGGCCCCATAAGTTATTTTTATTGAGGAGGTGCCTTGATCTGCACAGTTGTCAGTAAAATGCTTTTGATTCTTTACCTGCCTTACTAAAATAGGTGCCTCTATTGCTATTCTACGGGTGTTTTGATCTTTTTAAGGCAATAGTGCTGACATCAACATTGGAAATTGCCCTTTTCTTACATCTTTGGGTTGTTCAAGGACATTGTGGATCTGAGGATCCCAAACCAGCAGTTTACCAGCTGGACCACAGCACTTGGGCATCTCAGCAGCTCACATGACTGCACTTAGGTGATGTCCTAAGCAATATTTAAAAATATACCCTTTTTATTGCTGAGTGGAAAATGCATAAAGGAAAAGGACTGTAAGAAACTGAAATTAATGTCTCAATATAAAGAATGTACAAAGGGCTGATGAACCAGTTATGAAGGAATAGGTTTTATGCCACTGCTGTATAGAAATGCCAGTTCATCCCCCAAAATGTGTTGCAATACACAGATTTAGAGAGGGTGAGGAAATCTATTAAATCCCATTACTGCTATAATGGGTTTGTGACACAGTAGTTGAATTTTTCTATATCTGTATTACTCCAGAACTGATCCTGGTTGTATAAATCACCTGTGACCAGATGTTTTCATTGACACTGAACCAAAGCTACGTTTGCACGAGTGTGAAAGTAATTAAAACAGCATTTAGCACGTACTGTTACTTTAATATAGATTATAAAAAGCTGTTCATTGTAAATATCCCCAAATATTTCCTACACGAAATTATCAGGCATCAGAGCTGAGTTTGGGTTGTGCTTGGCTCCCGGTTTTCTCCCTCCTGGCCTGTCACCAGAGTTGTGGCCACAGTGCTGTGCCCAACAGCCAGCAGATGGCCCCTGAATTCCTCCTTTTCCTTACAGCAAGGTACTTAATGAGTTCCTGAAACAAGATTAAAATCTCTTGTACTTAATGAACCTGCTGCCTCGACTCGAGAAATGCTTAAAAATAAACTAAGGCAATTAGAGATGGAGTTAAAGTTAGCACGCAGAGACAGGAGGCCAAGATTCCTGTTTGTGCCACTAGTCCAGCACAGAGGATTCGGAATAAGGTGGAAGTTCCCAAGAAAAGGTTTTTCCAGCATGTTAGCTGGCACAGAGCCTGTGTCTCTGGCCTCCTCTTCATCTACCCACTTGGTGGCAGGGAAAGGAAAGGGGGTCGGATTTCCTGGCACAGAGCTTCATCCTTCTCTGGGTGGATGTGGCTGGTTTTGGTGGATGTGGCTGTTTTTGGTGGATGTGGCTGGTTCTGGTGGATGTGGCTGGCTCTGGTGGATGTGGCTGGCTCTGGTGTCTTTGGCTGCACAAGCCAGAGGGTTGAGGCCTCGGTGTGGCTCGGGATGGCACGGATCTAGCCTAAGGATTTGCCTTAATAAGCAAAGCAGAGGATCTAGGCCTTACATGTCTGTGTTGTAAACAACTCCTTCTGCACGGGCGGAGCTTGCTCTCCATGTCAGGACTGTTGTGGAATGTGTGCTGGGCACTCTTGGGGCAGGCTGTACTTAACATCCTGGTGTGCTTTACATCACTAGTTCTGCTCACACAGCCAGAGCAGGTCAAAGTGCCATACAGAAATGCTGCTTTGCTAACCTGGTGACTGCTTTAATAGGTTCTTCAGCCAAATTTTTGTATAAATGCCCAGAATCAGGAAACTCTCCTGTCCTGAATGCAGCAGGAGCACTCAAAAGCCATGGAGAACCTTGCACGAGAACTGCTGCCTGAAGTCCCAGTCTGGTGGTTCACAGGGGCTCCTACTTTTGGGCACTGCACTTTCCAGCTGTGGAACCAATTGAACAGTCAGGTCTTTACAGAGCAGTGAGTGCTTCCAGTGCTGTTTCTCTGATTGGAGTTGGAAGACGCCCCAGGATAATGGGGAATATTTAATCCTTTCTATTTCTCGGCATATCTTGGAAATGATTAAAATTAGTTTAGGCTTATTCTTCAATATACTTATGCATGATCTTGACAGATGGGAACATTGGCTGCTGTTGCTTAAGGGAAAGGTTAATACAAGTATAAAGAATTTAGTTTCCAGGATTACATGCATGAACTTGCTGCCAGTAGAGGTCCTGAATACTCCTCCTTTCACATTAGGAGGATGTTCAGATTAAACTTGAAGAGAAGACAATAATGTAAAACATCCATGGGCTAAATTCTAATCCTGATTTAGAAGTAGGCAGGAGAATGCAAAACCATTTCTGTGCTTTTTGTCTTACCAGGTCTTGCTCTTTGACAGGCCCTGTGTTTGTTGGCAGAAGGAGTAGCTGCCCTGAGTTTGCAATGTGTATGAACAAGTGCCAGTCACTGTAATTATACAGAGAAATACTTTCTGCCATGAATCTCTCTCTTGGAATCAAAATAGAATTCACAACTCCTGGCCTTACCTCAGGGCTGTGATCATTGATGCTATTTGTAGATGAAAGGAGGCTGATCCTGCCCCTCTGTTTCTCAAAGGGTATGTACAGACTTGCCTGACACACCACACTGCTGTTAAAGAACCTGTATAATTTGAACTGGATTCCTGCTTTTCCTCATGCCTTCTTGTTTAGCATTGACTTAAGATGGGCTCGTGTTCCAAATCTTAGCACACTGGGGGGTAAGCTTGGTCACAACTTGTAAACACATTATTACCCAAATACTCATTACAGAGCATTATTCTCAGTGGCAGGGAATGGAATTCAGGGCTTTATCTGAGGTTATGAAGTGGAAGAATCATGCAGTTACTTTTCTTTTGCAAACACTGAGCTCAGTCCAGCTCTTGTGCCAACCTGCAGTTCCCACAGGCTTTAGGGGACACTGTAAGCACTTAGCACTTCTCAGGATCACAAACCCTAAATTCACAGGTCTGAGGGGTTACCTGAAGGGTATTTTTGTAGCTGGAGGGAAGCTCACAGAGCCTGGGACAAACTGGACACAGTCCATTTAAACTGGAAGCTGACAGGCTGAAAAACAAGGCACTTTAGCTCTGCTGTCACTTCCTGATAAAGCAGCTGAACATAATTTCCTTCTCCACACCCCTGATTTTCCTTTATTTCCTTTATTTCTGTGGGGATTTCCATAGAGTATCAGGGGAAATACATGAAAAGATAAATAAATGGGAAGACTGCAAAAAAAATGAGGTATTTCCCAAGTTGGTAAGTGTATGTTGGGTCATAGAACCAATCACAGAATGGTTTGGGTTGGAGAGGACATTAGAGATCACCTCATTCCAACCCTCTGCCATGGGCAGGGAACAGGGAATCTCCTGGAGTACCAAACCAGAGCCATTTCAGTTGGATTTCAAGCCAGCTTGGAGCATGTGCCAAATCCCAGCCTAGATTTCGGATGGCTGAGGACCAATTCCATGCTCTGTCACAGCATTTCTGAGTGACCATGGACAATTCCCTTCTCTGCTAGAAATTGTGGCATATTTTATTTGGGAGGCAGTTTGGAATCATTTGAAGAACAACATTGTGGAAGATGCAGACAGGATATTGCTGTTTGGGTTTTAGAGGCTGTGACACTGTTTCAGGAGTGTAAAGAAAGAGAACGGATATGACTTTTGAAAGTTTGTTGATAATCTTACACTCCTCCTCTTCAGTGTGCTTTACAGGCTTTGGTAATTAATCCAGCTGGACAAGGGACTAGGATAAGGGAATATTATCCTCACTTTGCAGTTCCACAGAGAAATACTTCATGCCAGAGCTGAGCACAAGACTGGGAATCAGGATCGTGTGCTCACATGAAATGTGCAAGTAATTAAACGTCCTTTACTCATTTCAGCTGCTTCTCATTAACCAGGAGTATAAACTCATTAGAGGAGGAACTTTTTGTTACATGTGCTCAGAACACTGGCACAATGAGGCTGTGAATTCTTCTGAGCCTCTCCAAGTATTACTGGAGTGTAAACACCAATCATGGAAAAGGCACTTCTCATTTTTAATGATTGTGTCTCAGAAAGCAAACAGTGTTCAGTGCTACTTTGATTTAAATTTTAGTGCAGTTTTCAGGCCTTTGTTTACCTGAGTTGAGCCTTTGTCAGGAAATCTTTACACCTCTAAAAAATAAAGAAGAAATTGTATGTAAAAAAAAAAAAGCTGTTTGTTACCAGTTATTTGAGGGGTTTTTAGCTGAATTCAAACTTGTTGAGTTTCAGCCAAAAATACTCTGTACCTGTGTGATCCTGATCCATAGTATGGGCCAGATCCTGACCTCTCATGGAAGAGGGTTTATCCATATCTTTGATAGCACAGATGAGTTGTTAACTCCAGGGAAGCAGCTCAGAATTCCCTTGTGTGGCACAGTGGAATTCACATCTCCCTGTTGCCTTTGGTTGTGCTGAGAGGGTTTACAGAGAGGATGAAGAGGGATTTTTGTTGCAGTGTTGTGGTGGCAATAAAACCACTTCAGGGTTGCCCATGCTCAGCTGGCAGCAACAGGAAAGGTGTGCCCAGTGGATTCTGCTGTCCTTGGTTCCTGTGGCAGGCAGAGCTCAGCTCCTTCCATGTCTCACTGCACTCCTGAGCTCAGGAATTTCTGGTGACACGCCAGTGTTTCTCTTTGTCACTTGCCCTCTTTGTGCTCCAGCAGAGACACTCTCTGGTTTAGCACACTCGAGCTGCCAGAGATGGAGAAGTGGCTTCTGAACCAGGAGAAGTTTTATTCTTCATGCCCAAGACTAAGAATAATTGCCCAGAACAAAAAGATAACTTTCAGCCAAGAAATTTTCTCTATTATTTTGTTTTTAACTTCAACTCACATGATCTGTAATGCCCTGAATTGAAAACTAGAGAGATCAGAGCAAATAATGCTCCATTACGCAGCTCTTTGAATTCCTGCAATCCTACTTGGGCAGAGTTATTTGCTTTGGAGGATCAGAACTCCTCCATTTGAGCAATCTGAGGCACAGTTCACATCAGAAATTTCCATAACATCTTGCCAATGTGGTGTTTTTCAGATCCACGACCTCAGCATGTCTGATACTCAGAAAGCCAGTGGTGCTATAGAGAGCAAATTCAGTACAAAAACGCATTTACAGAAAGACTATTCAGACCATTAACATCAATTGTACTCTCTTCTTTGTCATTAAAAGTTACCTTCCTAATTAGTGTGTTCTGCCAGTTGCATGCAGGAAATGCAGATACTCTGCTGTTCTTACCCATTGCTTCCACTTTGCAATGATAAAGCAGTTCTCTGATTGGTTTCAGGGTTTATTCCATGCTTTAATGTGGAATTTCAAATAATCTAACAGATGGCATTGTCATCATTTCTCCTTCCCCACAGAATGAAAATGAACAAACACTTGACATTTCCAATATGTCTTCATCTAATGCGAGAATTTTTAGAAGCCATGGAAGAGCGATATCTGCTTTGCCTTAGGTGGCCAGATTTGTTAAATGTGTCCTAAAAATCCTGCAGGAAAAATAGGTATATAAGAACAGCATCAACATGGTTGTGTCTTATATTACCAGCTCTGCCCATAACAAAGCAGGAACGTGCAATGCCAAAGCTGCTGCAGCTGGAGAATGAGTGTGGAATGTTCATTAGAGAAATTAGCTCGAGCTGCTACAGTGCTTAGAAATCAGCTCACATTTACAAACCTCCAGCAGATGCATCCTTTGGCAAAAGATCCTGCAGGCAGTGATTTGCCATTCATCAAGGATTGCCTCTTAAATTTGGGATCCAGGCGAGGGTGCAGATGACACAGAAGGATAAATTTAGAGATGGCTGAAAACAATTATTTTGATTAAGTCTCCAGCCAATGAGAGTAAGAGTATTCCTATTCCTCCCCTTCCCCCTCACTCACCCCCCTCTGATGAAGGAGGAGGAGACTGTGTGAGTATAACTTATCTCCATTTTCCATGTGGTGGATGTTTGGATGTAGGTCTTTCTGCTGCAGACTCTGCTCGATGTAGTAGGGAGTGTATTTTATGGGATACGATGCCTGGCTTCTGTGTTAGCATCACTTAGTGTTGGAAAAGGAGCTGGAAGGGGAATATGCAAGTTTTCTTCACCTGAAAAGGAGAAACTATACCTGTTAAAGTAAAAAAAAATTGGCTTCTTCTAGACCTCTCCTGCCACTGGGGCAAGCCCTCAGACTGGGTGAGTTGGTTCTTGTGGGAACTCTTTGTGAAGTTGTCACCAAGTTCCCCTGGCTCCTGAGCTGCTCCTCAGTCATTCCAGCCTCTCACAGCTTTGATAATATTTTCCCTTCTTAGGAACTCTTTGTCCAAAGGCAATGCCCCTATTCTTTTTGAAAAAACATCAACAAAGGCATCATTTAACCAATTTGAGCTACTTTATTAGAAACAAAATGATGTTTGTCTGGCTGAAAAACTTGTGTCCACTAAGTTTTGGCTTGCTGTGATTGTAGATCTCTGGGTTTTGTTTTAAAAATAATATGGAGATAAAATGCCACTTAAAAAAAAATGATTGTCTGTACAGGGGTCTTCACATTTTGGGTTTTTCTGAATAGTAGTTTCCTTTGGGGCTATTGCAGACTGGTTGGGGTCAGAAGGGACCTTAAAGCTCATCTCATTCTACCCCCTGCCATGGGCAGGGACACCTTCCACTAGCCCAGGTTGCTCCAAGCCCCATCCAACCTGACCTTGGACACTTCCAGGGATGGGGCAGCCACAGCTTCCCAGAGAAATCCATTCCAGGGCCTCACCACCCTCAGTTTCTTCCTAATACTTAATCTCCCCCTGACCTCCTTCAGCCTGAGGCCATTGTGCCTCTATGTGTGTAAGTTCAATGCCACTGTAGCTGAAGGCTGAAGTGTGTGATTACCCTCAAGTTATCTTGCAATTCCTTTTTCATCATTTCATTTCCACGTGGATTTGAAGAGGTTCCTCCTCCCCTGCTTGGTGTAGTTACTGCTCCTACTTGCACTGTTATAGCAGGGTGGAAAAAAAAAAAAGCCAGAGCTGAGAGTGGTTGGAAAACTGAGCTGAAGAGCTGCAACTTTTAACACCATAAACTATAATTGCAAAATAAAACACCAAGTGTGTGGAAAAAGGAAATTTTATCTTATTTACTCTCTGGTAATCGTTGGCCCTTCACTACAGTCAGCTGCCTGTCTCTGATTGACAGCACAATTCCAGCCAGAGAAGCAAAAAATATCCCAGCATTTGAGTAATTTTCATCTTTTTATAGCCTAATACTGTCACAAATAAAAGCCAGTGGAACAAGTAGGCAAATGAAACTCTCTTCATAGGTAAACTGGGTAAATTGGGCAGTGCTGTGGGAAGATAAACCCAGAAAGCACTGAATCTTACTTCAGCAATTTGTGCCCAGAATTAAACAGGATTAGTTCCCTTTTTTTTGTTCATTAGACTTAATATTTCTGGTATTGGTTGAGTTCTACACCTAGATTCTTGTTGGGGTGAGGAGACTGGCAGAGGGAGAAGAGGGAAGGACCAACCTTGCTCAGTACCTCACTCAGAAGGAACCTCAATAACTAAATTTCTTACCTGATCTTTGTCAGAAAACCTACTGAGCCCTCCCTTGCTGCTGAGCTAAGCAAATCTGGAATAATTGGAAATTTCCTGCTGGAAAATTAGTAGTAGACAGTGTTTTTAGCATTAGCTCTTGAGTTATCTCCTCTTATTTATCCCCACACCCTTGAGAGATGAAAAAAGAATCAATTCTCCAATATATAGAGTAGAGAAGGTCATCTTTTCTTGATGATCTCCAGGTTCCTCTTCCTCAGATGAAGTAGGGTGAAAGCCCTGAGGAATTCTGCTGGCTCCCCAGGAATAGTAGCATTAGTAATGTTACTCTGCAGCATCAGACACTTTGGTGTGACTGTTTTTCCTTTATTACTAATTGCAGTTTTTATTTGGTACTTGTAGGCAGTGCTGGGCCTGTGGCAGATGTTTTGGCAGCAAAACACTGGGTGACACAGTAGATCTGCTTGGGGATTTTTATTAGTTTTTTGGGTTTTGAACTATTTTAAGCAGCTGTCTGATTTGAGGACCAACACACAAGTCAAGCTCCATTAACTTGTGAAGTGGATTAGTCATTATACACCTTTGTGGACGTTTTAATTCAGAATTAAAGTGGCTTTAATTGGATTTAGCTTACTTTGCTTTCAAAGTAAATTCAGGTAAATCAAATTAAGGCTAATTCAGTGTAAAGGAGTGGGCAGACATCCTCATTATGGGCTACAGGAAGCAACTGAAAACATGAGACCAGGCTGGATGGAGCCTGGAGCAACCTGGTCTAGGGGAAGTTGTCCCTGCCCGTGGGGGGGGGTGGAATGAGATGAGCTTTAAGGACCCTTCCAACTCAAACCATTCCATGATTTTATAATCATAAATGTTGAGGAGCAGTACTCTTCAGTGGACTGGAGAATCTTTGTGATTTTAGAGACTAGCTTCTTAATTTACCAAAGAAATGTCAGGGGCAACAAATTGAACATAGATGGGAAGAACAAGCTGTAGCTGCTGCATCTTTGGAAGGACAAAAAACTGTAAGTCTACAATTCAAGCTTGAAGTTGGTTCTTGAACAGATTTCTTAGAGGAGTGGGAATTTGCATCCTAAATAACCAAGTATCAATACTAAAGTGAAGAAAGGAGGTGAGTTCACTTAAATGGGACATCATCTATGAAATGAGGAATGGTAGGTGAAGCAGAAAATCACGAGTTTTCACACTATCAGGCTTGTTTGAAGGCTTTTCAGGGATTAAAAAAAAAAAAAAAAGAAAAGCCAAAACACTGAATCTTAAAGAATACAGAGTAAATTCAATCATACTTTTCCAGCTGTGACCACAGAACCTTCCATTCACCAAGCAGTGTGTTACTGAATGAAGAGCCAGGTGACAGCTGTCCAAGAAAAACCAAAGTGCTCAAGGAGGTGTCACTGATAGAATGACCTGGCTTTTATGGCTCTTTGATAAATGCTCTTTGGATATTAATTGCCTCTCCTGTGATGGCAGCAAATGTAATTAATTCTCGATGATGAAACAGTTCCAGTAATCCAAATTACTTCCATTTCAATACTTTTTTTTTTTTTGACAGGAAGCCTCTTATTTGCCAGCTATTGACACATTGCCTGGCCCCCAGAGTGTGAAGAATGAGGTGCTGCTGCTGACCATTAGGCTGACAAGCTGTGGCCAAGTGGCCACAGATCAGTGTGATGGGCAGGTGCCTGACAAGGTGCTGGGAGCAGCCAACATCTACCAGGCCCTCGTGACGTGGCTGCTCTCTCTGGTGAGTACAATCAGTGCCAGGGCACAAAAGGTTCTGAGTGATGAAGGCTGTGTTTTGACCTCCAGTGAATATATAATCACTCTTGAAATCTCCTCTCTTTACAACAGCTATGAAACAGTGGCTGAACAACGGGGAAATTATGTTCTAATTCACCTTAGAGTCAGTAAATAAAAGTCTCTCTGAAGTCAGTGGGAGTTGCATTGTGTCTGTAGTTCATGAAGAAGTAAAAAATTGTTGGGCCAGACTCACAATTGTTAAAAGCGGCTGCTGGAAGTGTTTGACTTTTGTCCTTGGCAAAAGAAGCTGATGGATACAGGTGCCTGTTTCTAACCACTTATTCTAGATAAGAATAGATCCTTTCTGGTAGTCAAGAGGGCTGTAAACAAGTGGGGGACTACTTCATCTGAATTGTCCTTTGGTTCATGTGGTTTTCTCCTCTAAAAAGCCACCTCTTCCTCTCTCCTTCCTCATCCAACCCCTAGGAAAACAGGCAGTGTGTATTTTCCCTCCCCCCCCCCGCATTCTGGCCTTGTTCTTTTCCCTGGGACACCAATACTGATCCATGCAGTCAAGGTAGATTTCACCCTGAGCAGCCAGCCTGCACCAGGCTTTTAAATCACTTAAACTCCACTTAAACAGAATTAATTGTTAATGATGTTCATGCTTCCATTAAAACATTGCTAACATTCTTTAGTGTTAGTTCAGTGCTAATGAAAATCACCACTGGAACAGCCCCAGAGCCTGGATCTTCTATTCAGAGACTGGTTAGCTCATCACCAGCTGCAGTGTGAGCTTGCTTCTCCTGTGTTATTCCCATTAAAAAACCCAGAACTCTGAGGTGTAGTAGCTCTCTCCAAGCCTCAAAGGATATCTCAGCTTCCAGGGCTCAGTGTAGGGTCACACGTTGAGATGGACTTTGTGCCAAAGACAAATGGGGGTAAAATCCATCAATTTATTGCACACAGATTCTCAAACAGCTGTGGCATAGTAATGGAAAATTCTGTATTTCTTTCATTGGAAGAATTGAAAATGTTGGGGCTTTTTTAGACCAAATTCTTATCTGGTAATCTGTGTAATTCCACTCATTCCCTGGCTTGTGTAAATCAGCATATCTTTATTGATTTCACTGGAGATGTGCTGGTTGGTGCCAGCTGAGAGCATCCTCCAGGTGAAAACATTCCCCAGTGGCAGAGCTGCTGCAGAATTTCCCCTGTGAAACCAGTGCTCAGAGCACTCAAGGGCTGGGTACTGGTGTTCTGAGTGATCCAGCTGACCTGGAAAATCCACCCAGGTACTGTGTGGAGAACATATTTCTAGAGGCCTTTATCTCACTGTAAATAGTTTGGGCTTATATGTGCAGTAAATAGCAGAGCTGATAATCCATCTACAGACTGTGATGGTGGCATGAAGTGTGAGAACAACACCTATCCACCAGAACCCTGGGAAGGAATTCCAGCCCTGTAGCTCAAACTTACCTGTCTCTTCATCCAGAGTGTGTTCTGGTTCAGGCATCTCTGCCTCTCAGGGCTGCTCTTCCCTTCTCCTGGCTTTGCTGATGTCTGGCTTTCCCATGGCTTTCTGCCCTCTTTCACCTGTTTTGCAGGTGCTCCAGTGCCTCCATACTCTGTTTCAGGTGTCACTCCTGTCTTTTTTCTAACCTATAATAAAGTTTTTCGTGTATTCTGCATGTTAAAGTGTATCATGTTTCTTCTGACTTTGAGCAGCCTGAAGAGCCAAGGAGTGGTCTCTCCTACTGGAACCCTGTCTCTGTGTATTTACAATAATCAGTTATGTCCAGGGTTCATCTTGGGATTGGCAGAAGTCACTTCTTAACCTGTTTTGTTTAAATCAGATGTGTATAGTGGAAAATAAGATGTTTGCCTCCCACACACGTGTGCACAAAAAAATCCATCCAAAAGAACTCACCTCAGTCAAACTGAAAGGGGATTCAGTGGATGGGGATTGATGGGGTTTGGGCTATTAGTGAACACCAATGGGGAAAAGAAAGGCTTATTAGGGAAGCCTCCATTAGCTACTTGGAATTATATCATCACTTTGCATTGATTTTTGAACTGGGACTGGTCTCCTTATCATTGATGAAGGCTCTCATGGTGCTGCTCTGACAGGAATGTTCCGAGCAGCACTGACAGGGACTCTGTTCTCACTCCTTGCTGGACTAGGGAAATAATGTGCATTTTTGCTGTCACATAGTGAAAAACGCACATGTTATTTAATTTGGCCTTTACTGATTTTTCTACTGGCTAAACCACAGCTAATCTACTAATCAAGCTAGAGTGCTCCCTGGATTGTTGTATGTTGGGGGGCTCTACTCAAAAGCAACAGAAAAAGATAAAGGGTTTTTTTTTTTCAGTCCATCTAAAAGTCAAATTCTGTTCCAATGGATTTACAGGTGCCTCCCTTGAAAAGGAACAATGGCCCCAAAGCTCCGTTTGAGGTGGTGGGGCTGCAGCAGGCCTGGAGGGAGGAAGGCTTGGCCCTCTGTGCTGGTCTGATCCCAGCAGATGAGTCTTCAGCCCAGAGCTGCCCCAGGACCCACGAGACACAAGTGAGTAGCAGCATTCACACCTGCTGGTTGTGCACAACAGCCTAGCAGGTACCAGTGTTCTTGACTAAGCACCAGCCCTGCATATGCCAGTTTGAGCTCAAATTTCAGCAAGGCAGGAGAGAGCAGCATAAGTGCTGCTCTAAATTGGAGTGGGGGACCAGCCCAGTACTGTGGGGACTGAAAGATTGCTTACAGCTAATTGCCAACCCAAGCTGTCCTCAGTGCTGCTGAATTTAGTTTTCGTGCAGACAAGAAACCAGCTCTCTATGGCATAATTTTTTCTCTATTGCTCATTAGCTGTAACCTCACACTGCAGAAATTTAACTGGCTTCAGAGGAAACACATCTTTGGGACATATAATGGTTTTTCTTCTTGTACTTTAACCATGTGAAGAGTGTGGCATAGGAGAGGGAATATTGTCTTGCTGTTTGACTCCCAGGAATCAGGGCCTGGAAGCACCACCTGAGACTCTGTTCCCTCAAGTCTGGAAGACAACAGGGCCTGTACTGTGCAATAAAACACCAAGCTGGAAGGTCTTGCACACAAGCACATGCAGGTGGCACATGGAATATAGGGCATGATATGAATCTGTGTCCTGAGCACAGCAGAGCTACATAACAGCAGCTGTGGGCTGTGGGTTGTTGGTTCTGTCTTTTCATGGAGCTGATACAATACAGGTTGGAATTCTGAGCATCTTGGTCCTATTTCTTTTTTGGAGACAGTTTTTTAGGTGTTATTGCTACTCTTGCCTGGTATAAATACCTGTCCTACCTATGCTGTGTAGCTGACTCTTACTGGAAAGTGTACCCAGGTATATCTGGGGAGCAACAATCTGTGTGTACCCCAGATCTCCTGAGAGCCACTTGCTTGAACAACTGTCCTATCACTGAGTATCCTTTGAGGTGCTGCCCTGTGCTCTGCTGAGGCTGGTGAGTTCCTCTCAGGGGGCTCAAAGCAATACTTGTGGCTTTAGTGAGCCAACAGTGGAATTTCTGCTCTATTTTTGCCTGTTTCACCCCAGTCACGTTAACAGATATACCCCCAGGTATCTGGATTATACCTGCTGGACACACTGTGTGAAGTTTAAATGGAATAGAAGATGTAAACAAGTTTTAAAAGCTCAATTAACTTCCCATACTCAGCTGCAGCAAGAGTTCTTCCCTTGCCTGTGAGCAGCAAAGGTTGAATTTCCCATGATGTATCATAAAGCCTGGAGTTTGACAGCTGTGGCTCCAGTACTTCTGCAAGTAAATGATTGATGCTGGCACCAAAATGTCATGAATAAAACAACTGCCAAAAATACCCCAAAACAATAAGCATTAGTGTTTGGACAGAACTGCCCATGGGCAGAGGCTGATGAGAGCAGGCAGTCTGCTGGACTGGACAAAGGTTTAATGCTGATTTCAGTCTCAGGCAACTGAATTGAAGATGTTTCCTCTATGGAGCAAAGCAAATGGAGGAACAGAGGCTGACCTGCCTCCTGCCCGCTTGCCTGGTTGCTCCCTGCTGGTTTCAGGTGAGGGGTTGGGCAAAGCAGCAAAATTATTGAGCACTGTGTACATTCAAAATATGAGCAGTGATACACAATTGAATGAACTTTTGGACTCAGGCTGCTCTGAGTGTTTGGTTGGAGCTGGGGAGGGTTGAATCACAAGTTAGTGGAACAAGCTGTACAGTTCCTCCAGTCCATGTCATACAACCGTGGTATGTTTAGGTTGGAAGGGATCTTTTTGAGGCCACCTCATTCCACCCCCTGCCATGGGCAGGGACACCTTCCCCTAGCCCCAGGTTGCTCCAAGCCCTGTCCAACCTGGCCTTGGACACTTCCAGGGATGGGGCAACCACAGCTTCTCTGGGCAACCTGTGCCAGGGCCTCCCCACCCTCATCATAAAAAACTCACAGAATCATAGAATGTGTGAGTTGGAAGGGACCCACAAGGATCATTGAGTCCAACCCTTGGCCCCGCACAGAACCAAATGTTCCTTGAGCTCTGTCAGCCCTGGTCAACCACCAACCCAAGCTCCCTTTGGGGGAAGAACCCCTTTCTAGTATCCAGGCTAAACCTCCCCTGACACAACTTCAGGCCATTCCCTTGGGTCCTGTCAGTGGTCACCTCAGCTGTGACCTGCAGGTATTGGGACAGTTCCCCCAAGCAGGACTGTGGGTGTAACTCAGTTTCCTCTTGTTAGAGGCTCTACCTTTGTGGTTCCACTGACTTTTGTTAATTTTGCTTTCCTGAGGCATTTGTAAAGCTGCTGCTTTCCCCAACAGAGATCTAAGCTGGTAGGAACAACACAAGTCCAAATGTCAGCCACAGCAGAGACAAGAAAAATAACAGCAAGTGGTCCTGTCTTTCTAATCCTTCCCTTGGGCAGCTTCAGCTACAGTTGGAGAGAAATGGGGTGGATTTTGTTCCTTACACTTAAGTCCTCAGTCTCTCACTGTACTGTTAATGTGGAGGGACTTAATGGTTGAATAACAAAATTCTGTTGGGGCACTTACTGGCTCTTGTTCCAGTTGTCTGCTATGGGCACAAAGAGAACCACTGATGAGGACTTACCTTCAAACTATGACTGGCTTTCCAGGTGCTTTTGTTGCATCTGTTTGCTATAGGAATGTATGCAAATGAGACATACCTAGTATATGTAAATGTTTAATATTATGACAAATTGATATTTTAATGTTCTTAACATGGAGAGGCCAGAGTCCATTTTCAACCCCCAAAAGGGGGCTCTGAGCCATCAACTTCTTATTTACTGTCATCTGTGTATCTTCTATTATTTATCACATTTTATTTCCCCATCCACAGTTATAAAAGGAAGTATAATAGTGGTCTCTCAGGCAAAAGCTCCTGTTCTCAGCAGATCAGTAAGCCTTTTGGCTTATTTGACTAGGATGACATCTATTCCTATATCCAGTAGTTCTGTTTCCTCCCATTTTCGTTGGTTTTTTGGGTTTTAGTTTGGGGTATTTTTATTCTGCCCTTCCCCAAACAGCTAATAAAAATGAGGCAGATTGGAACATCCCTGCATGGTTTGGTTTCTTATTATCAGAACAAATGCTTAAATACAGACCTCTTGTAATCCCTGCTTGCTGATAGACAAGCTGCAGTTCCAAGCATGTCTGATGGGAATTAGATTTGTAAAGCCTCTGCTTTCTAAGAATCTTCCAGGCATTCCCAATTAGGCACGCTGGCACTGTGCAGAGCTCTGTGGCTCCTGTCTGTCACTTCATCTTCTGGTGGCTCAGAACAGCTCACAGTCATTAGATTTGGGGCTTTTCTGCAGACCTTTCTTCCTTGGGCTCCACTTTCTGTGTGCAGTAATCATAGAGCCATAAAATATTCTGAGCTGGAAGGGACCCACAAGGACCATGAGTCCAAGTCCTGGCCCTGCACAGGACCATCCCCAGGAGTCACACCATGTGCCTGAGAATGTAGTCCAAATGCTCCTGGAGCTCTGGCAGCCTTGGTGCTGTGCCCACTGCCCTGGGGAGCCTGTTCAGTGCCCAACCAGCCTCTGGGGGAAGAACCTTTTCCTAATGTCCAGCCTGACCCTGCCCTGACACAACTCCAGGGTCCTGTCCCTGGTCACAGGGAGCAGAGATCGGAGCTGTCCCTCCACTGCCCCTCTTGAGGAAGCTGCAGGCCCTGATGGGGTCTCCTCCAGCTGAGCAGACCAAGTGCTCTCAGCCACTCCTCAGACCCTTCCCTATCCTTGTGTCCCTCCTTTGGACACTCTCCCATAGCTTTAGATCCTTCTGATATTGTGGCCCCCAGCACTCGAGGTGAGGTTGCCCCAGCTCAGAGAAGGACAGAACCATCATTTCCTTTCAATAGCTGGTGGAAAGAAGATACTTTGCATAATTGTTGTCTGTTTATTTCTAATTAGGTCTCATTGAGGTCATCAGTTTTGTTCTCTGAAAGTTCTGCTAATTAAGAACCAACCTGAAGAACAATGAGGCTTAGAGGGGAGGTTAAATGATGGAAAACTGTAATTTAGCAGTGGGGTATTCAATGTCAGTGTATTAATATTAGTCTCAGTCTTAAAAAAAATCATAGAATGGTTTGGATTGGAAGAGACCTTAAAGCCCATCTTGTTTCACCCCCTGCCATCGTCAGGGACACCTTCCACTTGACCAGGTTGCTCCAAGCCCCATCCAAGCTGGCCTTGGGCCAGGGATGGGATGTTAATATATTCATTCATATCCCTATGAAACCCTTTGAAAATAAATGTTTCATTGTACTGGGCTGTTTTATGGTCCTGTTTATGGCATTTTCTCCCTCTGTAAGTGTGGTGTAATCTGCCTTGGAGTAGTATTTGTGAGCTGATGGATGTCATGAGCAGGGTGTGATGGTTTGGGAGGCTGTGGGGTGTTATGTTAGGGATTTGGTTTGCAGAATCTGAAGTGCAGCTGTGTGGAACTGGAGTCTGGGATGGCTGCAGACAAAGAAGGAGCTGTTCCAGGTGCAAGGTACAGAGAGAGAGCTCCTAAGGCAACCACCAACTGATTTTTAACCATTGACTCTTTGCAGAACACAGAAGATCTACGAGGACCATCTGTGTTTTACCAGAAGATTTCTGCATTTCTTGCCTCTACATGGCTTCCAGATGTTATTTGGTGGAGGGCAGAACTGGCCAGTTGCTTCCAAAACCAGCCGTGCCCACTTCTTCATGATATTCCCTCTGTCCTGCTCAGTAACGTTGTTGCTGTTAATCCCGACCCTCAGGTACTGAACAGAAAAGCTTGGAATTCTGGTAGTTGTTTTCTCAGGTCCAGTAAAACTTGTTCTTTCAGTGTTAACAGATATTCTTGTTTACTTTAGCAAAGTATTTAAGCAGACTTTGAAAACAAATGCTTCTAATATCAGAATATTTTATGATTCTGTGATTTTAGTATCCGTAGATTTCCAGGGAAGTGTGTGAGTTACAGGGATGGAGCACACCTCAAAATCAAGTGCTTCCAATCTCTTGCCTGCCTGGAGTTGTCTGCAAGAATACTCTCTGCTGTATATAAGTAGAATAATAATTAACTTTTCACCTCTTTCAGCTTAGCAAGTGCTCTGTAACAAATATTCAAGTGTATGAAATGTTACAAGAATTCATTATACTTATGGGGGGGACTTTATTCCTTAAGGGCATCCAAGCTTGCTTTTAGGCCTTTACAAACTTTCCTACCTTAGTGTAAATATTTAGAGTGGGTTTTCAAAGCCAATTTAATATGGCCTGATTTCTGTATCTTTTGAGGGAACGTTCTACTTGTTTTTTCCCCATGACTTCACCACAATCGTGGTCTTTTCCCAACATTTCTAAATCAACAAAACTCTTGAGTCACAATTCCAGGGAATGGCAAAACCTGCAATTCTAGTTACACAGTGAAGTTTTTAGTTTTGAAAATAAGGTGGCAGGAGAACCTTTCTGCAATTTCAACCAGATTTGAGGATTACTGTGACTCTGTGAGAATCAATGCAAAGCTTAGGGGCTTAACAGTGCACTTAGCAATTTGCCTAAAGGTTTATCCCACTTTCTGTGGAGGAAAAGGAGGCTTAGTGTTGTTGATTTGCAGTCACTGTGGCTTTCAAGCAGAAGCAAGTGCCATAAAGCAGCCTGACAGACTCGTAAAAGATAAATCTACAGTAGCTTTTAAGGCATAAACCAAGGCATCATCTAAAACAGTCAGGGCTTTTATGCAAATCCCTTATTAGGGGAATTATAAGTCATTAGGAGTTGAACAGCAAGATAGCAGACACTTTCTGGGGGTGGATCTTTGCCTTGATGCCACAGAAAACCTGAAGCCAATTTAAAAGCCACATTCACTTCTCAAGTTCAAGTCCTCTGTGCCACCCAGGTTCCCAGGCCTCAGTTAGGCTGAGGCCACTGCATGTTCTGGCTTTTTCATGGAATCACAGGATGGGCTGGCTTGGAAGGAACCTTACAGCTCATCTTGTTCCACCCCCTGCCATGGGCAGGGACACCTTCCACTAGCCCAGGTTGCTCCAAGCCCCGTCCAACCTGGGCTTAAACACTTCCAGGGGCAGCCCTTTTTTTATAGCTGTTAAAGCAGAAAAGTTGATTTTCAAAGCAGGGCTCAATGAGCCACACTCACAGCAGGCAGCAGCTACCACTGATGTGTGCCCTGAAGCTTTACAAAGTGGTACCAACTGAGAATGTTCCCAAGTGTCATTAAAATACAACCAAAAAGTGCTGCATAGAAAATTCAATATCATATTCTTTTAACTTCATTGGTTTGAAGGTTTGGTGCAAAGCCAGTGATCCATGCTTTGCTTTTTATATATTTATGTTTGTTTTGAGGCAGTGTATACAAAATAAGCAGACCAAAGAACCTGCTCCCATGTGGAGAAGCATTCAGTAAGTACCTCCTTTTGCTCCAGGTAGATTAAAGACAGAAATCATGCCAGGCTGATGGAACAATGCAGTCATTATACCCCAGGTTAGGTTAGGAGTGACAACATCCCTGTGGAAGTTATTAATGCAAGGTCCCTTGTCAGCAAAAAGAGGATTCCTTCATATTAGCATAAAATAAAAGTCCTTTCTGCTGTTAAGCCTTAGGATGCATCAACCTTAGGGATACAGGCAATATATGTAGTGTTGATGCTGCTTTTCCTCTGCCTGTTGGTTCCATACTGAACTTCTCTTCCTCTCCCTCAGTTGTTCCAGACACTGGGATATTTGCTCACCATCCAGAGCATCTCCTTGAACTCCCAACCTGTGTGGGTGCCTGCCAGGACAGAGCAGTGAGGGCATGGCAGTGCTGTATGGGCCAGTGAGGTTTTTAGGGATGGAGGTTCCCCCTTTTTTCTCAAGTGATGAGATTTTTTACTTTTAGTTCCAGAAAATCCATTTTGTTGCACCTCCAGGTGATCAGTTCCCTACATGCTGCTCCTTTAGTAGATTCCCTTCTTTGACATGAGGGTTGTGTGTTCTATTTTAAGACAATAGTAATGATTAAGGGCAGGTCTACACAAAGTTCCCTCCTTGCTTTTCACTTAAGCAAAGCTCCCTTTTTTTTAATTAATTTTTTTTTTTCTGGCTAAGCATAGCTAAGAATTCCAGGACTGGGTCCAGGGAGCTGATACTGTCACTCAGTTCTACCAAAACCATCAGCCAGCACAGACTGACCAAACAGGAAGGCTGATGGATGGGAGGAGGCTGGCAGAAAGTAGAGCAGTTCTTTCCTGTGGTATTTCAGACTTCTGGGTTTCCCCTGCTGGAGTTGACATTAACTGTGTTAGCAGAGGAGCCTCACAAACACAGGCTTTGAAAGTTGCAAGTTTTATTTCAAATACTGAAAGAACCATGTAGTCAAGAAGAGCTGTACGTTGGTGATGAAATCCAAATCCCCATGGATGCCATGGAAAAGCGGAGCCTGGATGCAACACTTGTTGCACTTAAAGGACCTGATTTAGAGATGTGGTTACCTGAGCTCTGTGTGCAGCCTCTGAAGAGGGAGTGGGAGGCAATTCCAGAAGATCCTTCAGGTCTGTGAATCTGTGTTTCAGCATGAGCTCAATGAGAACACTCTGAGCTTTAGAGTTTGAGTGCTGTGACATTATTTCATTGGCAGGCAGCACAGCCTTGGTGCCTTCAGCATCTTCCACTGTCTTTTACTATAACTTCATTTGACTTCCATGCTAAGGGAGTCACGCTTAGGGAGCTGTTACTTACTACTACCTCAGCTTTTCACCCAACTCTCTTCAGCCTGTGGCTGTGGGGACATTGCCTTTCACACATCCCAAACTCTAATAACTGGGATGTGCTCTGGTTCAGTGTCTGGGGGGGGCAATTATGCTGGTTTGATTTGGGGTTATTGCCCCATGTGTTCTCTGTTTGTCCTTTCCTGCTGTGAGAAGCAGCTCTGAACAGCACCTAAGCTGGGCCAAGCCATGTTTTGTTTTCCAGCCCGAGCTTCCTGGAGTGCAGCACAGTTTGCCCAGCTCTGAGACCTGATCCACAGATTGCTGTGAGCTCTGTTTTACTGTTGGATCAGGGCTGTGCTCTCCTCCTCCAAGGCTTGAAAGAGTTGATTGCTGTGCAGCTGAACTGGGCATTAGGGAGGGATAAAACATCCAGAACAGCTCTTCCACATCTGCTTCCCAACCCAGACCAGCAGGATGAGGCCTGCAGCATGACAGGAGTCCAGCAGCTTGGCTGTTTGAAATCCAGGCTAAAGGTGGAAAGCACGAGTTTCAAAAGGACAAATTTATCCTGCCCTTTGCTTTCCAAATCTTGCTCATGTCTTGACTTTATCTGAGTTGGTGCAAAGGGTCTGATCTTGCATGTCTGGCACCCTGAGTTTGCTGTGCAGCCTGATAAAGTATCAACAGCTTTGGTAAGAGCACATCATCTGGCTGATGATTCCACGTGGATATGACTTGTCTGTGGGTGAAACATTTGTCCTGGGACCTCACCTCTGTGCATTTTTAGAAAATCATCTATAGCTGCAGCACAGAATAGCTGCATGGCTGTGCCCTCAGGAGGCAGAAGGGAGAAGGTGACATCCTGGCCCCAGCTGAGTCCTGCTGGAGTCTGTCATTGATTTTCCTGGAGCCAGGAGTTCAGGCAGTCATTGGTATTTGTAAGTAAAGAACCCCTAACCTTTAGAAGCAGGAAGGACTACAGTGATGTCTACCAGAGCTGGCACAAAGATGAAGGCATAGCCTGGGGAGGAATGAACCGTTACAGTTTTTCATTCTTCCTAAAATTTGATAGCTCACATTTAAATAGGGCCCATTGCTCATTATTCCAGAAAAGAGCAGCTTTAAAGAGCTCTTGAGCTAATGTGCTTTGCCATTAGTGCTGTGCATGATGGGCACAAAGGCTGGGAGTTAATGTCTCACTCTCTCTTCTGTGTTTAAAGATATCCCTTTCCCTGTCCAGAAGGGGAGCAATGGGAGGTGAGATCCACTGCAAACTGCCTGAAATACAGTCATGTCTTCCTTGATTAGCCACCTTTATTCCAGCCTTTTTTCTGCCTGGGATCTTCCTATGGTGCCTCCACATTTCCTATAGAATCTTTTCTTTCCTATAGCATCCTTTCACTTATTAGTCAAATAAAAAAAATTATTAACATTAATTAAATATATCCTCTTTCATGAGTTCATTCAAATGAGAACCTACAAGGCAAGAACAGTCTCCTGCAAATTGCAAGCTGAAGAAAGCTTCCAGAAATAGGAAAAAACATGGGAATTTCCCATACATTATTCAGATGAATGACTGGTTTGGAATATGGAGAAGAATTATGTCAAGGAGATCCTGTGCTAAATTCTGTAAATACTAAATTCCTTAGCCATCTGAAGAGAGTGTGCACAGTGGGAGGGAAGATGTGCAGGGAACATTGTGTTAATCTGGATCCCCCTAGGAATATTGTGTTAATTTATTGGGATTCATGGCAGTGGGGAGAGGAGAGAGTTTGAGAGCGATGTTGCCTAAATCGGGGGCATGACTTGGTGAATCACATCAGACACGAGCTGTGCTGGAGTGAGAGAAGCTGCCTTTGTGGCCCCGATGTGCTCAGTGGGGCTGGAAGGGAGAAGTTCTGGAATTTCCAGTGGCTCTGGAGGTGCTGGGAGATGCAGCATCTTCCTGGGAGGGGTTTGCTGTTGCCTCGCAGCGATAACGGCTGAGCACATCCTTGCCTCGGGAAGGACCCTGCGTGTGAGGAGAGGAGGTTGTGGAGTACGTGGGGATTCTTTCTGCAGTTTCTGTTTTCCTGCTGTGGCTGGGAAGCAGCCTGGAAGACTCATTGCAACTTTAAAGAGCCTCTTAGATCATCTGACAGCAAAAGCTATTTCTTTGTTGTCAGAGATGGGAACAGAAACACTGAAAGCACAAAGAAGAGATCATGGGTTTGGTCATATTTCTGGATGACAGTTAAATATTTATGGGTTTGCTGCACGCAGCTCCAGCCTTCTCCGAAATGTGCTTATTCTTGTTTCTGCTCAGGATTTTACAACACATTTTTGTTCTGCTGCGAATTTCCGTCCCATAACTATCTGGCTTCATCTGGGTAATATTGCCTGAAACAAAGCAGTAGCTCAGGGTTTCTTCTAAATGCTTTTTGAAAAACTGGTTAATGTTCAATGTTAGTTATGGTCCAAACTGGTCTTTTTCAGTGTTGTAAGGTAGCAGATATTGGAATTTGGCACTCAAATAAAAAAAGAACAAAGATTATTGACAAAAAGGAATAATACAAATGAGATATTATGGACGTGCCTTCCCTTCCTGCTCTTCCTGATTGTGGCAGTTTGGATGGAGAGGATTTCAGTGCTGTAAGAAGCCCTGCAGACACAGCATGGCAATGGTCATGGTTCTGTGAGTCTGGGGTTTGAAACCTGTCATAGCATAAGTCAGAGTATCCCTGGGGCTGTGCAGCTGCCATTGGCTGATGTAGGGAACCTTCCTCCCTGGGATAATGCCTTTGCCATGAGATGTGAGGTTGTTACAGTGCTGAGTCTGCAGAGCCTCACAGGAGAGGGATTTTCAGGTAGTTATCCTCTTCTTTTCTTGTGGGGGAATCTCCTCTCCTCCCACCAGGAGACAGGTCAGCACTCAGAGGTGATGGATCCGCTGGCCTGGGAGCGGCTTCCTCAGATGCTGTGTTGGCACAGAAGTTTTACAACTGGTGTGATGTTGTTGGAGGTGTGAGAGGAATGAGCCCTGAGGTGAAACCAATACAATTCTCACACCTACACTCTTGTGGAACATTAAAAGTAGCACTAAAGTATCATAGACAGTGTGGAATTTGCCAGTTATTTCAGTGACTGTGAGGTCCTGCAACTGCCTGTGGAAGGTTGCTCTGTGTTACGTGTTAAACAGGGCTCATCTCAGTATTATAATGACTGACTTGATGCAATTCTCTCCTACATGCACAGGGAAAGTGACTTTCTCCCTGATTTTCCCGCTCGTGGATAGAAAGGCTATGCCAGGAGTTTGCCACTGGTGCATTTTAGGCAGACTGGACAAAGCAGGGCCTTCATACCACGGCCATCTGTCTGTTCCTAACTCGTGAGGGGAAGGACTTTCTAGGAGAACTAAGACTTTTCAAACTTCATTTTCTGCTGCTTTGTGAACTCACATTCGGGTTGGTTGTTAGAAAACAGAATCTGACTGATCTCAGTAACAATTTCCCACAGGTGTGAATTCCCAGGTGTGGCCAGATCCCTGCTCTGGCAGGGAGGAGGGCTGGCCTGGGATCACCCTCATCCACAGCTTACACCGTGGTCCTTCCTGAAGGGCACATTTTACCTTGGATTTCCCCGTGTGTCCTGACTGGGGCTGGATGATTACCTTGAAGGTTTCTGTGGAAACAGGGGCTGGTGTTGGTTTGACCACATTTGTCTCTTCTCTTCCTTCTTCTTGAAAGTTCAGAGATGCGAGGTTTGTTCAAGGAATAACTTGAATAAATAGAAGACTGGGGTCTTGCTGCATTCCTCTTTTGTGCATTGGGAATACTGTACCACTGTTGCACGTGGGAGCTGACATCTTACATTGGAAACAGAGGTGATCTTCTGTCTCCTTGAATGCCCTTTCCCTCTGATGATCTTTTCCACAGCAACCAAGTGTAATTGCACCAGTGGAAGCAGGAGAGCGATGAATTGCAGGACAGAATGGACAAAGCCACTGAGAGATGCCAAAGCTCTGAGTTTGGGGTAGTTGATTTGATTGAAAAGCATGAAAAGTGAAATCCCCGGTTCTGCTTTTAGGCAAATATCTCATGAGGTGCAGGAAATAGAGGAAAGAGACAACAGAAAAGGTTACTGAAGTGGAAAGGCAGTTGTCAGAGGGGTTTTAATATTCCGATTAATTTGATTTTCTGGTTGTTATTTTTATAACATTTGTAGAATGCTGTGAAGTGCCTGTCGTAGGCCAAGCAGCACACACAGAATCTCTCAGGTGATTACACAATTAATCAGCATTATATGTACCTCAGAATGCACAATGGATGCTTCTCCATGCACTGATAGCCCATTTTCTCTCCATAATAAAAGTCCTGATGAGACCATGTTGAAAACTAATTTCTTTTTCTGCTTTTTGGAAAGGTCAGTCCACATAAGATGAGGACAAATTAATGACTACTGTAAATCAGAGTAGAGTCTTTAAAAGTGAAGCCTCACCTGAGCCTGTGTCTCAAAAGTGACAATTTTTTTTCATTCTTGGAATGAATCCTGCCCACTCTGAACTCTGCCTAAATGCATCTGTGTTTCTGGAACCTTCAGTATCAATTCTTCCCAAGCCAGAACTTGACAAACATGACTTTCAGAAGTTCTTTGTCCCTGGACTGTGGCCTTGCTTACTGAGCATCCAGTCACAGCACATTCTCATGAGTGACACATCCTTACACTTGCACTTGTACAAGTTGCTTGCTTGGCTGCCCAGAAAATTTATGAGAAACAAAATAAGGTGCTGAGCTGGGAAATGCTGCACTGTGACCTAAATGGCAGCTTTTTGCCTCTCCCTGAGTATGTGACACAGTAAGTCTCACAGATATGTGTCACTTGTGGTGACATGAGCGCAGGAGAAATGTCCTATTTTGGTTACAGGCATGTAAAAGTTCATGAAATTTCTTCCCTACCCTTCCATTTGATTAGTTAATTAGAGCATTGCTTTCACAAAGCCCTTTTCTGCTGAGTGCTCAGCACAGTCGTGGAGAATCAAGGGCTCTGCTCAGATCCGTCTGCTATGGATGGAACTCCTGGTGATACCTGTGGGTGTTCTGTGTGCTGGGGATTCTCTGGATTGGACACTGGGAATGCTCAGGCTCTCAGGAAGTGGTTGCAGATTCATATTCTTGGGATATCACTTAACTGGAGCAAGAGGAACGGTTGTAAGAAAGCAAATGATATATTAACAACATTGGACTAATGAGTTTAACCCACCCATGTGCATCCTTGGGTGGTGTCTAGCCATAAAATACTCTGGTTTTCCAAGCCCTTTATTTTGAGGGACCAAGATAACATGCAAGTGAGAAGTGTCCTTTGTGTGTTTCAGGCAGCAGAGAAGGTGTTTGTGGTGCCAAATGGATTTTACTGGCAGACAGTTGAAAGTGGTGACAAATACTTCCCCGACAGCAGTGCCATGGAGGCCTGCAGGGATACAGACACTGAGGTAAAGAACAGCAAGCACACCACTCCTTCCTGGCTTGTGGGATGATGTGGAACACTGAGAGACAATTAGGTGACCTGGAATATTTCAGTCTTGAGGTTTGGTATAAATACTGATCTTGAAGTATTTTTCACTCAGACCTAAATGTACCAGCCGAGTGTTTCATGTCATCAGTATTGATGTGCTGATTGCTCTGAGCCACAGGAGATTAAACTTTGAAATCTGTGGGTTGAAGAAATTGCTACCAACCAGGTGCAAATCAGTAACAGTAGACAAAATTTTGATAACCTGAAACCACTTGACTGTAAGCCAGCATACAGCACAGCTTTGATTAAACTCGGGCTCAGAAAAATTCAAGGAAGTTGCTGAAGGTTCTGGTACTACCTGACTTACAATAACTGTGTGTTGTGTGAACAAGTAGGAAGTAATTCAACTTATTTTACTCCAGGAGAAGAGAAGGTTAAGGTGGCTTAAGTTAGCTCACATTTCCGTCTGTTTAGGAGTGCCCATCAAAATGTACGGGACCTACTCCTGTGTAAAGTAATTTGTAATGAGAAGAGCAGAGCAGGTCCAGCAGCAGTAACCAGAGCCAGCCAAGAGTCATGGAAACACACAGTGGTTTGGGTTGGAAGGCACCTTAAAGGTGCCTCCTTTCTGTTAAGGGTGGGATGGCCCTGTCCCATGGGCAGGGGCACCTTCCACCAGCCCAGGTTGCTCCAAACCCCGTCCAACCTGGCCTTGGACATTTCCAGGGATCCAGGGGCAGCCACAGCTTCTCTGGGCAACCTGTGCCAGGGCCTCACCACCCTCACAGCCGACAATTCCTTCCCAATATCCCATCTAACCCTGCCCTCTGGCAGTGGGAAGCCATTCCCCCTTGTCCTGTCCCTCTATCCCTTGTCCCCAGTCCCTCTCCAGCTCTCTTGGAGCCCCTTTAGGCCCTGGAAGGGGCTCTCAGGTCTCCCTGGAGCCTTCTCTTCTCCAGGTGAACCCCCCCAGCTCTCCCAGCCTGGCTCCAGAGCAGAGGGGCTTCAGACCTTGGAACAGCTCCCTGGCTTCCTCTGGACTTGCTCCAGCAGGTCAAAATCTTTCTTGCCTTGGTGGCCTCAGAGCTGGACACAGTGTCCAGGTGGAAATCCACAGTGATAAGGCCAAGCCAGGAAATCCATGGCTTTGGTCAGTGGCCAGAATTGGTGACATCCAAGACTGGGCCAGGCCCACCTCAACAAAGCTCTGACAGAGAGAAAAGCCAAGTTCCAGGTGCCCGAAAAGAGGGGAGATGGGCAGTTCCTGAGGTTTCCTGATGCTGGATGGCTGTGTTATCACAGCTGGCCCCAAGCCCAGGCAGCTAAGCTCCAGGGACTCTGAGCAGATACAGAAAATACTCCCTTCCTGGCTGCTGTGAGTTCTGGGTTGGTATCTGGAAAGCTTGAGCTAAACAAACATAAAGAAATAGAGCTTTTATTCCTAATTAGCCCACTTTTATATGATTTGAGTAAATGTATATCTTCATTTAGCACGCTGGTATGAGCCTCACAATGTCTTTTCGGGGGAGTAGCATTTCATTTCAAGTGTCCAGTACTGACGAATTCATTTGGCATTTGCTGCAGCTGTAAACCTTGGTCTGGGCAAATCCTCGTGCTGCTCTGCATCCAGGAGAACCGTGCCCAGATTTGGGGCCAGTGCAGTCAGCTTGTGTGACCTACAGCGAAACAGCCTGTTATCCACAGCACCACACCATTCCCTGGTTTAAAGCACTTCCTTTTTAAAACAATTTGTTTCTCTGATGGGAAAGTAATAATAATTTGCTTCCCTTTTGGGTATAGACATTCAGAATGTGTTGGTGTGTGTCTTCCTACGTGCCAGAATGGGCTGAATTGGATTAGTCTGGTAGAGAAGACTTCAAATGTAAATTTGGGAGAGTACCAGTCATGTGTTTGCCTTTTGATCTTTTTTTTTAATGTTGATTATGTCACTTTTATAGGTATAAAGAAAAAACCAGTTAGTCTGTTATTATTTAATCATCTAGAAAGATGGGCAAATGGTAGTACACAGAGTTAAACAGCAGAGGTGATGTGCTTTGGTCTCTGCCCCAGAGACCTTGCAGTTTTTTACTAGTAGGTTTACATGACAAAAGGCACAATTATATCAACAGAAATAGATTAAATTATAATTATCATTGATAGTTGTGATTCAGTCCAAAGCTAAGAGCCTTCTTGTGAACTGCACATAAACATAAACCAAAACCAAGCCTCTTTGTAGCTCCTGGAGTGTAGATCCATCCTGGGAACCAAAGGTGAGCAGAAGGGATGCAGCTGTGAGGTTGTTGAAGGCTTGGAAGCATTTGCCTCATTTTTCCAACGTGCTCCTTCTGTTCAGGTTGCCATGGTGCTGCTGTTTGAGAGGCTCCTTCGAAGTCCCCTGGCTGCCCATCACCTGCTGCAGCTGCTGCTCAGCTCCGGCCTGGATGTCTGTGGCCTCCGCCTGCTCTATCCCCAGCAGGATGTGCTGCTCTCCAGCTCAGGTGAGCTCTGCTTTTCCTTCAGATCGTGTGATGATGCTGAAGGGAAGACAAAGATCTGTAAATCCAAGGTGAAGGGTGATGTGGTGCTGTGGGCATGGGCAGAGGGTGTCAGATTTGCTTTATCAGTCCCTATATCTTTCCCAAAAGAAATTATACAATATCTTGGGCTGTTTCTTTCCTTCTGTTCCCGGTGTTGAGTATCCACGAGTTGAATTTTTAACCCTTGATACATTTTTGTGTCTCAGAGTTTAGTTGTTCCTTTGCAGCAAGCTCTCCCAAACTGCAGTGCTCTAAGCTCCAGGGTTAGAATCATGTGAGTTAAATATAATAATTTAGTTCCCCACTATGTTGCTGAAGGTTTTAGCTGCAGAAAATCCAGCCTTCCTCTTCCACAATTCCCCCATCTCATTGCCTGTGGGACTTCACAAGCATGGGCAAAGTACTGATCTAGCTGTCCTGTAATTGCATTGGCTGATAAAACATCCACAAAATGTCATATTGTTTAATATAATCCCATGATAGAATCCCATCTGAGATTGGAGACCAACAAGATAAGGTAAATAAAAATGACCTGGGTCTCTGAACTCAAATCACAAAGACACCAATGTGTCAAATGAGCATGTTATGCTCAAATCTTTATTTTTTCCCATTTGAGAAACAGAGATGATGAAACCTGTCTTAAAGCATTATGGAATATTATTAGTTGCTAATGCAACATAATTCCAGAGCGACAGGTGTTGCATTAGCTGCAAAGTTTAGAGATTGCCTCTGTAATGTAGCCTGGCTTGTGCTTTCTTTTAAACCAGGCAGTCCTCCTGGAAGGTCTGTGTATGACACCACCTCATACAGACAGTCTGTTTCCCATGGGAAAGATATAGGCAGGCTGAGAGTGAGGGAAATGGGTTTGCTTTTCCTCTGGCAGAAGGTGAGTGAAGACCAGCTTCATCAGAGAAAATTCTCCAGTCTCCCTGCTCCCTTGTTGCATTTGGAAGCAAGAGGAGCAGACTGCCTTAGGAATGGGATTGCAGTTCTCTCAGGGCTGTGGACGTAACACATTCCTAGTGATAGCTGGAGAAATGAAGGAGGACTCCAGAAATGAATAAGGAAACCATAAAATCACCAGTCATTAGGAGCTGACAGGCAGCAGATCTGCTTCAATGCTCCATAGCAGGCAGTATTATTTAAGAACATTTTGTATGAAGAGACAATTCATTTGAGCTGAGAACCGCTGGGTGAGTTTGTAAATTAGACTTTTACCCACTTGAAAACTTGAAAATTATTATTTTAAGTATTTACAGCCAGTTGCTTCATCATCTACCTGCTCCAGAGACTTATATTCTGGTTTCTGATTCTTATGCAAGAAATTATGTCTTTGAATATGCTTTTAAACCTAAGGGAAGCCTTGCTGCTTTTTCTTCTTGCTGCAGTAAGAACTGCAGAGAAGCCAAATTTGTTTTTTCTCTTTGTTTTTACTTCCTGGACTCAGCTATGCTAGGAGACATGGGAAAAGGTTTGCCAGAGACATGGGGAAGAGTTGATGCAGCTGATCTTACAGCATTGTACAAAATCTGGTTTTGATGCAGAAGGAAATAATGTAGAAAAGAAGTCTTCAAATTTCTAGTTTGTGATCCCTTTCAAAAACATCCCTTTCCACAGGACCTTCTTCTTGTCCTGTCTCTACTTCAATCCCCAGCCTTGTGGTTACGAACAACAGACTGCACAGGAACTTAAAGTGCTGAATTTGGGTTGGAAAAGACCTTAAAGACTGTCTAGTTCCAGCCCCCTGCCATGGACAGGGACACTTCCAGTGTATCACCTGCTCTGTAATCACTAACCCTGTGCTCACACCTTTCCACAGCAAGTATGAGGCAACCAACTCTGTCTTTAACAGAGCACCTTCAGTAATCTCAGATTTAGCATTAGGTAAAAATGTGCAGGTGCTGCCAGCATAGGACCCACGGGGCAGGTAACCAGGTGGTTCCCCTTTTGAGGTCTGGCTATGACAGCACCTGAGTGGGATGAATGACCTTGGGGCTGGTTGTTCCACGTTTTACTCACACGTATGTTTGTTTCCACAGAAAAGCTGCCTTCTTCCTACACCTCAGAGCTTGGCAATGTGCCACCAGTGCTGGCACTGTGTGTGAGAGGGCCTAGAGCACGTGGCACCTTGCAGGACATCATGGGGCCATCTGACCCATGGCTGGCCAGAGTGACAGACTGTGGTTCCATCAATGCCATCTACAGCGAGAGCCAAGAGGAGCCTCTCATGTCCCTGCCCTGCCTGGACAGCCACGTGCACAGGGAGCTGTGCCTCTGGTTTGGAGGAAGGGCTGCTGGGATCCTGCACCTGCCTTCCAGGTGATGGTCTGGTGGTCTGGAAGTGTTGTTCCCACAGGCAGTGTGTTCTTTACATGTCAGCCTTCTGCTAAAGGTCTGGGGAACAGGAGTGCAGGGTGGAAGGAATCTATCTACTTTTGTGTTTCCAAACCAGTTATACAGTCTGCAAAAGTCCTTCTCTTTTCTGCACCAGATCACAGAATCAAAGAATATGCTGAGTTGGAAGGAACCCATCAGGATCATTGAGTCCAACTCCTGGACAGAACACCCTGACAATCCCACCCTGTCCCTGAGAGTGTTGTCCTTGAACTCTGTCAGCCTTGGGGCTGTGACCATTCCCTGGGGAGCCTGGTCAGTGCCTAGCCACCCTCTGGGGGAAGAACTTCTTTCTGAGATCTATCCTAAACCTCTCCTGACACAACTTCAGGCTGTTTCCACAGGTCCTAGATGTATCAGGTGTGGGACACTTGTGATTGCTTTCCATCCCCTGTTCCCTGGTAGCGAGCCTGGTAATTCATGCACTTGCAGCAAGATTTGGAGACTTGGTGTTGAAGAAGGAGTGGCCCTTTCCTAGGAAACCTGCTCTAGCTTTGCCCTATGTCCCTCCATATCAATTGATAAGGGGCTTCAGAGGGAAAAGGTTCTTTGGAGGATGATGACAGATATGTGTGAAAATGAAGAGTGGCTTATAAACCTTTAGCTGTCAGCATGAGGAATGCAATTTAGGAAGTCATGGCATAACTATAGGGTTCCAAAGAGTGCTGGGCACAAGTGAGGTTCAGGAGTCTGGAATGTCGTGCTTGGATGGGTCTGGGAATGGCTTTTAAACATCCATTATTCCATCATGCAGCCCTGATCATCCCTGTGCTGCTGTGCAGTGCTGCAGGGAGGGGCCTGCAGCTCCCAAAGGCTCGCTTTGGCTCTCCTGGACAGAAATGGCTTTACTGAGTGGTTTTTAATCTGAAAGTTTTTAACACTGACAAAATACCTGCTGTTGGCCTCACCCAGCAGAGCAGAGGGGGGTGAGGGAAAGGGGAGGACAGGGAGAAAAGCTTGAGCAGCTCTGTGAAGTGACACTCAGCAGACCTTGCACACCATCTGCACCCGGACTCCCATGCACTCCTTATCAACACTCTCTTTCCCAAATCTCTCTGCAGCTTTTCCTTGATGGAGATGAGTACTTTCTATGACACAAAACAATCTCTTCCCTTCCTGACAATCTTGCAGCTTCCTGGACAGAGGCTCAGACCTGAGGGCCCAGGGAGCACATTTAATCCTGTGTGTGAACATAGAGCTCTGCTGTGCTCAGAGGGCCCTTTCCTGGTTGTTAGGGCAGCAGAGGTTGGAAAGGGTCTGGGACACAAGTCCTGTGAGGAGCAGCTGGGGAGCTCAGCCTGGAGAAAAGGAGGCTCAGGGGGGACCTTCTCACTCTCTGCATCTCCCTGACAGGAGGAGGGAACCGTGGGGGGCTGTTGGACTCTGCTCCAAAGGAACAAGGGACAGGACAAGAGGAAACGGCCTCAAATTATGCCAGGGGAGGTTCAGGCTGGATATTGAGGAAAATTTCTTCACTGAAAGGGTGGTGAAAGCACATGGGATGCAGCCTCTGCACTGGGGTTTTTGGCTTGTGGGCATCTCCTTTTAGCATTGCTGAACAAATGATGCTGTGGTGAAACTGCTGCAGAAAGCTCAGACAAGGCCCTGCACCTACAGGTTGTGGAGAGTTCTCAGGATCCTGGCTGCTCCTGGGGGCAGTGTGGCACAGTGGCTGTGGCAGCAGGCTGGGGGGGAGATCAGCTGCAGTGCTGGCAGTGCTTTCTGCAGAGTGGCAAAGCTCAGCCATGTGGAACTAACCTGGTGCTGGGGAGGGATTGTGTGTCAGAGTTCAGCTCTGCTTGGCCATCAACAGCCGCTCTCATCAGTTTTATTTTTAAGATGGGGGAAAAAATCGATGTGGCAAAATTTTAAAATTTACTTTGATTTGTTACTTGACATGTGTACTATATATAGTAATAATATATACTATTATTTTATACTATTATATAAGTTTATTATTAATAATTCATATTACTGCTTTGTATATACATTTATTTGCAAACATAAATATATAATTTCTATTTATAAATTTATGATTTACATTTAAAGATTATGTATCTTATAAATTTACTATAAATATATAAATATACATTATTATATGAATTTATTATTATATCAATTATATATATGATATATTATTATTAAGTTTATTTATTATTTGGTTTCTATTTTTATTTATTTTGTTTGTTTGTTTATTTTTCCTCTTACAAAGGTGATGAGTTCTGCTCCTGTGGTATAACTTAGTCTGGAGCGGCACTACATTCTAAATAATACACTTGTCTTTCTCCTAATGCTGGTGATTTGGTCCACTGGGAGACAGGAATACAAACTGCAGCTCAGATGGCCCTTTGCAGATTATCCTTGCAGATGCCATGGGCTCCTGGGAGTGAGCGAGCAGGATGTGTTCCAGAGAGCAAGATACATTGCAGCCAGCTCGGAAGGGCTGAGGCAGGTTTGCCTGAGCAGCCTGTGCTCACAGTCCCAGCCAAACTGTTCCCAGACAGTCCTTGGCTTCCAAACCACACCTTCTGTTCCCCCTGCCCTGATCTGGGCCTTCTGGATATGCAGGGAAGTTGCAGAGGTTTCCCTGGCACATCTCTGCCAGACTCGATCGGGCTTGTTGCCTAACATGAACCTTCCAAACTGCTTAAACTCAGGCTAAAGAACCCCATGTGAACAGCAACTATGATGTGTCTGTGGGTGGGAATAGCTCTGGTAGTGCAGCCTAACATATTTATTGATTCCCAGATTTCTTTGCCAAGCTGGGTACTTTGCATTAGCTACTTTTAATTGAACACAGAGAGCCTCAGGGGGAGTAATATAAAAATGTTCAGTCAGAGAGACCTCAGTGCAGCTCATGTCAGGGACACGGGATTGAAATGGCTTTTTCAGTAAAGCAGTTTTAGCAGAGAAGCTTCTGTGGCCCTGGATTTGCTACAGAAAGTAGATTTGAGTCAGAATCTGGTGTAACAGCTTTTAATATTTATCATTTTTCTGTAGCTCTCAGGGTCCTTCATCAGCTGGGACAGAAGCAGATGAAGAAAAGATTGATCTCCAGAGCATGATGCTGCCTCGACATCCAGCCATGCTTGTCTCAACTACCAAAGGTCAGCGTTAGATTCAGCTGGAGGTTTCATGGTTCTTCACTGGCAATGTCACTTCACCCCAGCCCACCTGTCTCAGGAAATTCTGCTTCCCTGTATTGCTCAGGGCTGTGACCTGGCCAGTTCTAGAGCCAGCAATGAATTTCTAGTGGAACATTTTTCCTGCAATGAAGTGGCAGAGAAGTGTTACACATCAACCTCCTTGTGGAGGCAGCTGCTGGAGTCCTCCAGGCTGCTTAGATGTCACTGAAGGGGGGGAAAAAGAAACGAAAAAACAGTGCACAGGAAATCTCTGCACAGAGGGGCCTGTTCATCAGAGAAATAGTGAAGGCCTAGTAGAATCCTTAAATTGCTTGTTTATCTGATCAGAGATCATCTGTCTCTCCTGGTGAAGAGCTGAATATAATCATCAGGGGAGTTAAATGGTTAAGGCTTCATTCAGGGCAGGGCTGACCATGCAGTCAGAAAGGGGAGCACTGCATTAAGCTGATTCCACTCAAAGACCCCTTTTCCCTTTGTAGGAGTTCTCTTCTGAATTGGTACCTAACTAGCTGCAGGCTGTGTCCAAGGGACACCTGCCAAGGCCTTACCTGGCTAAGAAGAATCCCGTTGGTGTTGGGGTACCTGCTGTAAAGGCCATTGTGCTGACAGACTTCTGTAGTGGGGCCTGGCACAGCAGATCTGGGGTGCAAGGGATTTTTGGACAATGTTTAGAGCGTTGGTGGCTGGTTTCTGCTCCCACAGTTGATAGTTTCACAGGAATGGAACCTGAGGGGAGCAGAAGGTCAGTAGCTGTCAGGGAGAAGGTGGCAGAAGGGAGGCACGATTGAAGTGACAGAGAAAGAAAGCATGGGAAATTACATTGCCAAAGGAAAAAATCCATGAGAAAAGGGTGAGAGCATAAGCAAAAAGATGAAAGGAACACAAAGAGACAGAGGGTGATGGGAGGAAAATGGAGAAGGGAGAAAGCAAAAAAAAAAACAAGTCTCAGTTTTGAAATACTCTTTGGTACAACAGCGCGTGTTAACTCAGGTACTTTGGCAGCCAGCCATTGGCTCTGTTATTTGGGATTGGGATTGATGGCAGCTGGTGGCTACTGATGGAATGAGTCACATTTTCTGCCTCCCCTTCCTTTTATGGCCATTAATGATTCACAGTTGCTGTGGGCTGCTGAGTTACACCACACCACGTTCCATGTATATTTGGGCTCAGGAAGTCACTGTTGAGCTTCATTCCTAAGATAGCTGGATCATGGCTCTTGGAAGGGAAGCTGAAAATCTGGTCTGGGAGCAGACACTCTGTGGGGTTTTAAGGAAAGGAAACATTCACTAACTCCTTCCCTCAGGGTTCCAGCAGCTTCTCTTGGAGACAGGAATATTTACCCATACAGAGCAGATGTACTGCATCTCCCACCAGGTAGATCTGCCTCTTCTCAATAATCCAAGTTTTAGTCCCCCTAGCAGGTATTTTTGTTGATTTGGGTTTTTTATATGCAAAAATGTTTTTTAGAACTGTTGTCAACTAGAAAGGAACCAAAATTTTACCACCCATAACCCTGTATTTTGACAGTTCCCATATAATGAATGTCTGCCTTAAAGTCAGTGGTAAAGCCAAACAGAAATTTTAGGCAAAGAAACACTCTACCTGTCCCATCCTTAGTGCTAAACACAAGGTTTCTCTTGTTTACTGTTGCTTTGAACTACCAGTCTGAGCCTTGGTCAGATTCTTGAGAGGATGGTTATTCATACCACAAAATCTAAAATAAAAAAAAATAGTCGGTGTCCTACCCACCAAAACAAGCGTAATTAGGATGCAGAGACTGAAATCCTCCAATCTCATATCACCTGATTAGAGCTAAGAGAAATTAATGGGGCAGTGTAGAGGAAACCCATGTAGAAGTGGCACTGAGGCTTCGCCCTCAGAGGTCACTCTTGGCAGGTTATGAGATCTGAATGTACATTGCGAGGGATAAAAAGCTGTGTTAGAGCTAGGAAGGTGTGATAATGAAGGTGGTGGTAAAACCAGCCAAAATAAGATTAGAACGAAGCAAAGACCTCAGGTAGATCAGAAGCTTCAAGGAAAAGTGTTGATCTTGTCTTGTAGTGCCTAAGATGGGGCTTAGACCGCTCGGGAGGTCTTGTAGTCTCTTTTTCCTGGTCTTGCCCATAGCAGTGAGCTTGGGATTCAACTCACAAAGCAGGAGTCTAAAACCCAAGGTGCTAACCCAATGGAACCTTATCTACTGGGGTGAGGGGTACAAGGAGAACTCAAGCAGCCAGACCCAGTGGATGAGGATCAGGTAGGACAGAGCACTGTCATGATGACCAAGGAACCTCTGAGGCCCCAGATGGTTTCCAAACCAAAGAGTGAGGTGAAATCATGATCACAGGCTGGTCCAAAGCTTCAGGAGACTGTACCACAAGGCAGGTTCTGGGATGAAGGTTAGAGACAGGAGTAAAGGAGGGACAAAAGGAAGCAGGAGGTCGTGCTGAGCAGGATTGCAGAAGCAGCTACAGGCTGGGACCACCAGTAACAGCAGAGAGGAATGGCTGGGGCTGCTTCATGTGCTTCGTAGTCGAGAAATTGTTCAAAACCAAGCTGTTCTTGTTGACTTTGGTTACTCATCATGTGGCCAGGCTTATCAGGCCCCCAGTCCCCACAGGCTGACACACTGCCTGCACGTGAGCTGAGCCACATACCCCCCAGACCTGATGAGACAGGCTATCTGGAGTGTATGATTCATAAAGAAATTACTGATGATGCCATAAGCTTTTCCATCCTAGGGTGGCACTGGCTTGCAGTCATTATGAGCTGGATATAGCAAATAAACTGTAAAACACAGTGTCACCATTTGGGATGTGCTTCAAGCTGGAACCACCCACTGTGAGAGCTGCCTTGCACTGGTACCACAGCTTCTGTGACAATAACACGCTGCTTTCCTTACCCTCTCTTTGCTGTAGGGGACATCATTTTGCTGGTGTCGCCTGTGGTGTCTCCTCGTGCCTATGGAAAGGTGATGTCTGTCTGCGCTCGTCGGGGGTTTGTCCTGCAAGGCCTCAGGCAGCTGCAGCTCTCACCCCAGCAAGGCCTTGTGCTGAGCATGACAACAAGGCAGGTACTGGACAGAACACAGCGAGTTGTATACCCTGTTACCCCTTGGTCTGGAACTAATTATGCCAATGCTCCTCTAGTAAGTGCTCCAAGGACTCCCATTCCCTCTTTTCCAGCTACACAGCACTCGTGTTCTCCCTGTTCCTGGGAGTGGCACTTGGGTTGCTTTCAGTGCTGGCTTTTCTCTAGTAGGAAAAATCCCTCCAGGCCTTGGCCTCTCACTAGGAACAGGAGTGTAAATTCATCATTGGGCCTCCTCCTACTAAAACAAATGAATTTTACCATTGATCTCAGAAAAGCAAGTAGCCCCATGATCCAAAATAACACTCACTGATCTGCAAAGGTGTGTTCGGGAGATAGTCTTCACTAACAGACTGATATTTGGTGCTGTACTTCACAGTCCATCGGGGCCTTTCAGCAGGAAGTCCCCTCGTTCAATGCACTCCAAATGCGTTGCAAAAAGAGCTTTCCTGTTATTAAAACTAACTTTTTTTTTCTTTGAACCTCTTTCTAACATGGCGATAGATTTGAGTTAAAATGCAGTTGGCATTTTGACAAGTCAGCCTAAGGAAACAGCAATAATCATAAATGCAAGATTGGAGTCAAACTTAACATGTGCAAGAAGTCCAGTGCTGCACTTTGTACATTATAAATCACACAGAAATCTTATGGCACCTTCTCTCACAAAGGAGCAGATCCCTGACTTCAAATTATCATGCTGAGCATTGTTTGCTATGTCAGTCAGCAAATACATCATTTTGCAAATTAAACTGTACAAATCCCCTCTTTTCTGCTTAAACCTAAGGAATAATAATGTCCCTGGCCATGATATTTGTTAGGATGAATATAACCTATTTATGGAATACCACAGACCAAATAACCAGGTGTTTGGAGCATGATCCTGAGTGGCCATTAAGAAGTTAACAGCAGCAGCTATGGCTCCAATGTGCTGTTTGGAGCTAAAATTTCTGAAAATCATCCCTTCATTTGGGACTCAAGATCATTTTTGTATGAGTGACTTAAAGTGGTACCACATTTCAGCTCTGTTACCACTGTTGTGGTTTTGGCCCAGCCCAGTTCCAGGGCAGAATGTTTTTATGTAAAGCCTCTTCCCTGAGGTTTAAATTAAGTTTCTCTGCCTCATGAATAGGTGATACATGAACACCTAGATATTGAAAATTCCTATGCCTCAGTGTTGAGCTGTATCTTGTTATGCCATCACAATTTATCTATTTGCTGGAGTGCCATAGTAATTACATCTGGATTTAGCAGTCTAACTTGCCCTCATTATTTCAGATTGATGTATTTTGCCCTGGAAAGAGTTCAAGCTCACCTGATAGTCCTGCAAGGGGAGAACTCCCAGCTGAACCACGGGGGCACAGCCTCGTTTTGTTGCTGAGGAAGGAGAATGCAAGTCATCACATTCCTGCCCTGATGAAAGGTAATGCTTTCCCTGCTCACCAGCCTGGGGAAGGAGGTTTGCATTTCACTGTGTGTGAGCTAAACATTAGCAGTCTGACCACAGCTGTTACAGTGCAGGGAATAGTTATGGAGAATATCAAGGCCTGCTAGTTTTCTGTACGTTTCCCCAGACCAAGGTGTGAATGAGTCATGACTACCCATTCAACAGAGCAGGCTGATCTTTGCCAGGTGTTTGATTTTAGCACTGGAGTCCTCATGAACATAGAATCACTGAGTAGTTCCTTTTGGAAAGGACCTCAGAGGGTCTCCTCCAACTTCCTGCTCAGTACAGCATCAGCAGTGAATTCCAATCAGGATGCTCAGGGGTTTTCCTGTCAGGTCTTGAAAATCTACAAGGCTCCCCTGCCTTTCTGGGGCTTTGTTCCAATGCAGGGCCATCCTTATGAGAACTGTTTTTTCTTTATGTCAAGTTGAGCCTCCCCTGCTTGAATTTGTGAGCCTTGTCTCCGTACACCTCCATACTGGGCCTGACTTGGTCATCTCACACACATGGCACGTGGTGTGGGATTCTTGGGATTGTCCTGTGCAGTGCCAGGAGTTGGACTGCTGCCAGGAGTTGGACTTCAATGATTCTTGTGGGTCCCTTCCAGCTCAGGACTTTCTATGATTATATGACCTCAACAACCTCCTCTCAGATATTCTTATTGCATACAGAGGTAGGATAGCCAAAATGCAGATGTGCCACTGAGCCTGAGGGCAGCATCTGATCCTACCAATACCAGCTCCAAGTCCTGCGTACTTGTGACTTCCAAGGACCTGAAAGGTTACTCATTTTATATTTAGGGACTGCCAAAAACAGTCAAGTTGCTGCCCCAAATCATCTTACTTGAATGAAACTATGCTGAGGCTCTGGTTCAGGAAAAACATGATTTGGTTTTCTTAAGGATGAGTTGACATTGGTCTCAAGTGGGGAAGATCAGAGTGATCAGGAGGGAACAGAAATCCTGCCCTGCCCGGCTCTTCCCAAGAAGGGAGTCCCTGTGACTGACCCCTCCATTAACACCACCACAGATAGCCCATGAGGAGGACAATCATCCACAGCCCAGTCACTTCCTTTAATCTGTCCATTTTAGAGGTTTGGGAAAAAAATGGCAATTCAAAAAGTCCTGGGCTTTTTCTCCTGAGACTATCACAGACTGTTCTGAAAACAAGTGCAGACACAGAGGATTAATCATGGCAGAATAATTAGAGCCCTATGTCACCTGCTGCCTCTACACCCAAAGGAAGTTGCTTATTAAAAAGTACAGTTTCTACTCCTTTTCTCAGTGCCACAGAGGATGTTTACAGTGTTGATGTTTTGCACAGGGAAATTTCCACTGGAAATATATAGGTGGGACTGGAACAAAGCATAATCTGGAAAGGTAAAATGTTTTCTCTCATTGTATAGAACTCAGAGTTTTTTTCCTTTGTTTCTAGACAGATTTTGCAAATGTCTCTTTCCATGTGTTCTGTGCTCTTTGCATCAGTCCTGTGCTTCAGAACTGACCTTAGTCCATGTTCCAGAGCCCTGGAGAGGGGAAGCTAACACTCTTGCCACACAAGCTTTGGTTTGGCCTCTGGGAAGTGAAGAATAGCACTAGGATTTGAGTAGGATAAATACCTCACTAAGAAGATTTGCATTTATAATCAGTACCCCTGAAAAGCAGTTACCCCTTTTAGATCTTGAACACTGTTTAATTTTCAGAGCAAGGAAAAGCTCAACAATTATTCCTGAAATAGAGCAGATAAATAGGTGGTTTTGGGTAAGGATCTCTGTCTTGAGAATCAAACACTATATATTTATGTCCAAGCTTTACTTTTTGCCATGCCCTGAGTTTGAACAAACAGCAGGTAATGCTGTAACAGTGATGGCACATTTTTGGTTCCTCGTGCCTGCTGAATTTCGAGAAGCAGAGGTGATTGTCAGTGGCACATCTGGCACCTGAGCAGAGGTGATTGTCAGTGGCACATCTGACACCTGAGCTTTGCCATCAGCCTCCAGCACCAATAATCCATTTCTCATGTTCCACTAGAGTGAATTTTTGACAGCCTTGTACGGTAGAAAGCAATCAAATGTGTACAAAGTAATTTTAAAAATAACAAGCCTTTAAAACTGTGGTCTGAAATATTATTACAGAAGGCTGAACTAATTGTTGTGGAAGTGTAGCATATGCCAGCCCCTTAATGCACTGCCTGTGTGCAGCCCAGCTCTTTGGAGCAGCAATGAAGCTGAGAGATTACTGGGTTTAAGCACTTAGTGTCTGTGAAAGTGGTGTGGAATCAGATATTTTCCAGGCTGGGAGTTACACGAGCAGAACATGATGTCTCTGTTCAGGTCTGAAACCTCCATGTTCACGTGGTGCCATGTGGGATGCAGGACGTTGGCCTTGTGCCTTGGGGTGTCAGACACCTTGAGGGCTTCCACGTGAGCGCTGGGCTCACATTTGTGACTCTTCCTAGTGGATACCAACTTATTTAAGATATTTATTCTAATTCAGCTGTGTGGCAGCGTCTGTGCATTTGTTGCACGTTCACAGCAGGAGTTAGAAGGTGATAGAAACAACTGGGGTGCTGCTGCCAAAGCAGAGGTGTCTCCAGAGAAAGCTGTGGCCCAGCCTCAATTTTCAACAACTACTTGCCCCAGTGAAGTGATTAATGTGATTTGGGGGAGAGGAGATGGTTCAGGTGCATTTCGTGTCTCGGGTAAGCTCAGCGTGACCCACATTAACGTCTCGGTAATGGAGCTGTGTTCATATGAATCAAACATTTGATAGCAGAGGGTTTTCATGTCAGAGCTCTGTATCCCTCATGTTTGCTGCTGTTCCCTGCACAGGGCTGATGGATGAGCTGGCAAAGCCAGGCCCTGGCAGTGGGCAGAGCAGCCCCCCTGTGACTGCTGGCCTGGATGCCTCTGTCTGCTTCCACGTGGCTCCGTACGCCGAGACCTCGCTGCAGGCCCTGGGTAGGTCAGAGCTGTGGGAAATGCACTGTCCTGGCTTTTATTGGATCACAGACTCAGAGAATGGTTTGGGTTGGAAGGGACCTTGGAGACCACCCCGTTCCACCCCCTGCCATGGGCAGGGGCACCTTCTACTAGACCAGGTTGCTCCGAGCCCCGTCCTTGGACACTTCCAGGGATGGGGCAGCCCCATAAGGTGTTACAACCTTATTAAGGCATTTTCCTGCATAAAACCATTAGGAATATGCTTTTTGTATATGATAGCTCATTTACTGTTCTGCTCTCCATCAATCATGGTAATGCTCATTTGGCTGCATTCTGCTGCCAGGTAATGAATGGAAGAATCAATAGAAAAGCAAAATGAAAATACTTTTTAAGTTAATTAAAAAGACATGCAAAAAGAAATTATTTAAATGTGACATGATAACATCCAATTAAGCCTTAATTAATATATTTAGTTAAAAGATTAATTTCCAGTCTATTGATATTTATTGCCATAGTTTCAAGAGAAGTCAAAATATTAAAATGAGATAAATCAGTGGTTGTGTGTAAAACTGGAATGTGCTGAAGTGATAAATGCTCTACTTTTTCTGTAGGTGCAGAAAAGGCACTTTTCAATTTCATTTTACTCAGATATTCTTAATTTCAGTTTATACAGTTGAATTCACTTTAGTAACTCATTCATTCAAAGCTGGGAAATTGATAGGATTTGAAACAGCAAGGAAATGGGTTTTCTGCTTTAAAGCTGTGACTCACATGGGTGGGAGAGTCTTAAACTTACTAGTTCTGTGCACTTGAAGGTCCTGGTAACCAGATGTTTATTTCACTAACTACAGGTTTCTTGCATGTTAAGCAGGTTCTAATAGATTTATTTAATTAAATTATTTGAATTTTTGGATGTCAGGACTTTTAGTTGAAATATGTTACTTTCCAAAACTGAATTCATACTAAATAATAAGGAAAAATAATCATCAAATGCATGTTATTCACCATTCTCTAGCATCATGAAATGTTAAGGTATAGGAATAACTAAGTAAATAAATGCTTATCAATGCAATGGTTTTAATAATTAGGTAGTGAAACAGTATGGAATCAAACACAGGCTATACCATTCCCAACAGGATCGTGGATACAAGCATGGTGTTGCAGTAGTCCCCAAATTAGCTCTCAGTTGTGTGCCCTGTAATCTCCTTGAAAGCAAAATGAAGTGTTGATTTCATGTGAAGTCAAACACCAGTTATCAATCCAAAATTGATGCCCTCAATCACTTTGGTGTAGATCTATCAACTCTGCTTAAGGATGTGAATAAGGATATAAAAATTACATGTGAATACATTTAATATATATGGCAAAATGTAATTCCAGGGAAGGAGTGGAACTAATTAGTGGAGGTTTGCTGTGATAACACTCCTCATGCAGGAACCTTTTCCTGGCCATGCTGAGCTGCAGCATGAGGAGACAGTGAAACACTGGCCTTTGCTTGGTTGAGAATTAATTCCTTCACAGTAAAAAAGACCTGAGCTTTGTTTTTGCGGGGTAACAGTTTTGGTTTTGATCATCTCCCTGGGTAGGAGGAAACCTCAGCGCAGTTCCAGAGCCCCACAACATTCCTCTGGATTTTTTCTGCCACCGAACGTACACTGCTGATCCTGGGATGGAGCAAGTTGTGACGCTGACGGTGGTTGGAATGGAGACCATGAAAAGTGCTGGAGAGCTCCTTCACCAGATCCTTTTTCCTAGGCTTAACAACCAGCCTCGGAGTGCAGGTGATCCCAGCTCTTGGGGAGGGCTGGGGAACTTGGTCAGGGAAGTTTATCCTGGCCAGCTGCTTTTATCATAGCAGGAACATCACGGAAAATGTGGTGAGTGGAAGAAGAACAGGTTTCTTTGTTCACCTGCTTAAAAAGCTGAAGAATTTGTCATGACTTGTTATGGGCAAGGCCACATTTCATAGCACAAACAGCTCAGGTGGCCATAATTTTCTTCAGAGATTGTCAAATTAGTTTAAAGATGTGCTTAGAATTATTAAGCTTTTATGTAATTCAGAGCATTATGTCTCTCCCTAAGTACTGGGAGATCAGGCAACTGTAACTGGGGCACAGCAACAGGAATTTGGAAGTCACAGCCTCTGTTCTGCCCTCTGACATCCTTTGTGAGCAGAACCAAGACACTTCACTGCTTCATGCTTCGATTCTTCGTGCACAGGAGGAAAACCAATGCCATCCCCATGTTAAATGCTCACACATGCATGAAGAGGGCTGTCAAGCCCTAGGCAGGATGATGATTTTATATAATTTCATGATGCAGGTTGCACTGAAGTGTAATAATACAGGAAGTGTATGCACGAAGGGCAGAAGTGTGGCCCTGTCTTATACTGTGTCGCATCCCACTCCTAAAACTATGCTGAAATACTACTTGAAATGCTACTGAGTAAGTTCTGTACATGAGACCCCCGCTGACAGAAACTTCCAGCATTCATGGATTGAGTCCCTAAATATTTTGCTACATTGCAGTAAGACTACTTTACAAACACAACAACATTTAAACTAGAGACAAGTCAGCATTCTATTGCAGTTTATTACTATAATGAACATTGCTTGAAGTGGAATGTTATGAGAGGTGCTAAAGGATCTATAATTATGGATTATGCTGTGCCAAGCCACATTGTTGTCAGTGTATTCTCAGGGATTCCCTTTCAACTCTTCTCCATTAGCTGTGCTCTCTAATCTAAATCATGGCATTTGCTCCCTGTGGCTCCCTGTTGATTTCCCAGATAGCCCATTTTTTCTTTTCAATGCAATGTTATTTCCTAGCATTTGTATCTTGTGGGTTTTCCCAGTGTGTTCCTATATCTGCATTACAGTCCATTCTGGATGGGTGGTGGTGAAGCAGCTTTGGAACTTGTCTAGTGAAAAAAATCAGTGTGAAGTCAGAACATCTGTCTCCAAAAGCAAACAGAGCTCCCATGAAACACTTGCTGCTGTCTGATGCTGAACACTCTTCTCTTGACTTGCAGAAGAGCCCGGGTCAGGATTTGAGCTCCTAGGCCTGAAGTGGTTGCCCCACCTCACTCGATGGCAGGCCAGAGAAATAACCCCCTTTGAGGCTGGAGATACTGAGTGGCAGAGGAGCCTGGATACACTGATGTCCAACCCCGTCCTCGTGTGCGTGTTCCGGGGGATCGATGCCTACGAAACTCTTGCAGGTGTCTTGGAGGGATTAACACAGTGTAGGGAGAAGCTCACCACAAGTGGAAGTCTCCCACAGGCAGTAATGGCCTTGACTCCAGAGGTGACATTCAGACAAGCCATCCTCTTCTTCACAGAGGCTGATTTTGTAACTGGTAAGACATGTTGTTACTATTTATATTATCCTCAGGGATAAGGTGTTTGGGAATTGATTGAACTTGGACAAAGGAATCCAATGCTATGGGTTTTCTCAGGCACAGAAAAACTTCATAGTTTGGGGCTAAATTCTGTACTTGGCTGAATTATGATGAAGGCTATGAAATCAGCAGGAGCCAGCTGAGGGCACCTGCTAGTTAGCTTTTTAAATTAATGTGGCTCTGCTTGGCCTGGTGCCCTTTCTGAAGATCTCGAGGTGCTCCAGAAGTACTGAATAGATATCAGAGCAGTTGGCAGGACCAGTAAATAACACCATGCATTTTACATTTCTGTAGTAGAGAAACTGAAGAACAGGGCCAAGACCTTTTCCACCTGAAGAGGACACCTGACTGTGGTGCCAAACTTGTTGGGCCCTGATGCCTCGGCCTTGCCCTGTACTCAGGGAGATGAAGGTGTGACCAATGTGCAGGACCTGAAGAAAGCAGATTTCTTGAGAATTTCTTTTTATCCTGGACGAGAATGAACAGAGGAATGGAGACCTTTGTTGTCAAAAGCTTCTCAGGCTTCAGTGATACGTGCCAGCATCGATCTTTCAGCACAGTAGACGTGCTCCTGTACCAGGAGATGTATAGCCATGCCTCTTAAAACTAAATCACCGTGCAGACTGTGGGGTTATTGGTATTGGATGTTTTGGAGCAGCAGACTACAAGCTCCCGCTCTTTTCTTTTAATGTGAAATATTTTGCCATGTCACCTCCATTTTTGGGCTGCCTGACTCCTCAAGCCCAGAGATAAACAGCTCTGAGCCTGCCAACTTCTGAAGGTGTCCCTGCCCATGGCAGGGGGTTGGAACGAGATGGGCTTTAAGGTCCTTTCCAACCCAAACCATTTTGTGATTCTGTGATTAGTCAGAAGCAGAGAGAAATCAAGATTGTGGTAACACCATGTATCAACTGCAGAGCAGTGACACAGTTCCATAAGTGCATTCGTGCTTTGAATTTATAGCTCTTCCTTTATCTTTCCTTGGGGAAGAAAGGTCCTTTGTTGTCAACACAAACTTAGACACTTGTGTCAAACACTCTGTGCCTGTGTAGTGTGGAGTAACAAATTGGCTGTGGGGAATAGAAAGAAGAAAATGTGATTTGTCTGGGAAAAGATCCTTAGCTTAGTCTCATAGAAAGTTAGATTTGTTAGTGATCTATGTGGGAGTTCTATGTGAGATTGGTGAGCAAGAAGAGGAGGCCTCCAGAAATGGAGGCATCAGACATCCCAAATTAGTGTATAAACTGGTAAGAATTCATGCACTGCAGCCCTTGATTAAAGTCATCTTGAGATGAAAAGGCAGGATAAGAGGGAAGCAGAGCTGTGAGCTCAGTTTATTGAGGGAGGTTATAATGGCAGTGCCAGCCTTTCCCACCAAAGCCATTGTCAGGAACAAAGGAGCACAGCTCAGACATGACTTCCACACCCTGCACTATCTCTTTTATAGGATCATTACATTTTTCCTCTTGTTTTTATTGTTGTGGGAGGAATGGAGAGGCCTTTGTGCTAGAGAACAGCTCTTTAATACTTTCGTAGCAAGTCAAATGTCTGCCATTTCCACTGCTAAATAAACTTACCTTTGTCACCCCTTACCCCCAGACAGTGAAGGTTTCCCATCTGTCAATCCATAAAAATACATCTCCTTCCTTTTACAGATGCAGAACACCGCCCTGCCATGAAATACCTGCCACCACCTGGCAGGAGGTCCAGGGCTGAAGGTAAGACCAGAAATATGTACCAGTTGCCTCTTGGATATGAACAAGTTAGTTTATGCTCTTAAATAGATTAAAGGAAACCAGAACTGTCCTCTGTCAGAGCCATTGAAAGGGGATTAGTAAACCTTTGGTTAGACATCCTCATCCCAGGAAATTAGGGCCAGATGGGTCCACTTGGTGCTGGGAGAAGATGGACTGCTAGATCACCTTTCTCCTATGCAGTTCTGACAGTGACCTGTGTAGTGTTGCTGTGGCAATTAGGCTGGAAGAGTAATTAATGCCTGCTTTTTAGCAGCCCTTTTCAGATGTTGATCTCAAAAAAAGATGAGTTGCATTATGTTTTAGAGAGGTGAAATGTCTTGATCACCATTGCCCAAGTGAGTGACAAATCAGAGCAGAATGGGCATTCCCTGTCATTTACATCACAGTGACACCCAGATCACCATGGAATTCACAGATCCTTTCAAATAACCCCAATCCTAAAGAAAAAAATTGGTACTGTGAGGATGGGAGCTAAAAAGTTATGAGGCAAGGACCTGGGAGCTGATTCCACCGATTTGTGCTCTTACTATTCCAGCAAAATAAACAACAACCATGTGGAAAGAGAAAGAGGTCTTATTAGAAGAAAAACCCTTTGGCTAGATACCTTCCAGATACATTGTCCTGGGAAGTAGAAATACATGGATTTTGGACAGTAATAAATACCCAAAAAATGGTAATTTTGTTTTGATGAACAGATTGTAGTTTTCTATTGTCACACTGGCTAAACTTGCCAGCCATTGGCAAAGGAAGTCTTTTATTAATCTGATGCAGGATTCTCCTCATTGTGCCCTAGATTTAGATAATTTCTCACTTCACATGAAGTGCCTTAATTTTCCTCACCTCTCCAGGTCACTGCAGGTTTTACATTAGACCGAAGGAATCGTTTTTCTCTAGGCTTTTGTCCTAAGTTCTGACTCACCAGATCCTTTCACCCTGCTCTGCTCTCATGAAGAACCACTGGAGCAGTCGTTCCTGGCTGTCTGGGGAGTGTCAGTGAGGTTTTATCAGCAGAGCTGGGCTCAGTACTCAGAATCCACAGCACTTCTTGGCTTCCAAGGGCGCAGGAGAGGATATCAAACAGAACACCTGAGCTCCTGGGATTCTGGACACAAGATTTCTAACTTGACTGTGGAGTACTGGGAGCACAAAGGTGGCTTAAAACCACTGTTAGCCACTCCCTGAAATCACAGAAAAGGTACCCAAGAGCCCACAGGACTTGTACTTGCAGTCTTATTCAGCATGTGCCCTTGGGCTCAGTGAAGAAGGGTGGAAATGTGACACTTCCCAGGGTGTCCCAGTACATCTGAGATCAAGCCATGCATGCCCCAGTATAACACTTTTGGCTGCATTATGTAGAAATGATGGCAACATCCTCCAGTTACTCTCCAGGAATGCACAGACCACTCACTCCAGTCTCTCTGCTTCTCTTTTTCAGTGGGTGAGAGCTGGAGAGGCCGTGCAGAGTCTCTGTTTGCCTGCCTGCACACAGGTGAGAGAAATCATCATCACATCATCATCATGGCATTTGATAAGGACGTGGTGGAACTAACTCATCTGGATGTACCAGCCCAAAATAAGCAACAGGATTATACCAACATTTTCCTGAGGCTGGAATACAGGCAGTGATAACCTCCCTTTCCTAAGCCTGCCAGGAAATCTGGTATCTGCTTCTCCTGAGTTTGCACTTATTTGAAGTCACACACCTGTCTGAAGTATTGTATATAAATGGCATATAAGATAAACAGTATTTTTGATATGAAATGAAAACCTATGTAATAATTTTTTTTGGGGGGGGAATCACTGGCTCTGAGGAATGGATCTAAAAAATATTAATATTAATATTAAAAAGTAGAAAAACGTAGTAAAGACCAGGAAACTGGGATGGCCACTGAACAGCCAAACTGGAGGTAGAAATCAGGCAGGTTTTAGGTTGCCAAACAGGTACCTCTGGTAATTCCAGATCAGCAGAAATTGTTGCAGTAGTTAGTGGTGTTTTGTCTAACTCTTGTCACTTATAATCACTGAGGAGAGGAAGCCAACCCTCAGTGACAAGGTGTCCCACCTCTTTTCAACACTTGTCTTTGACCAAACCAACCTGGCAAAGTGATGTGAGACAAATCCCCCCTGAACCACCTGAAGTCCATAAATATGCAGCAGGTAATGATTCACATAAGCACAAGAATGAGAATATTTGCCCAAAAATAGCAGATGGTGAGTAAAAACATCTGGAGGCCAGTGAGCACTTCCAGAACATCGAGATAGCCAGGGTGGATCCGAGCAGCTCAGCAGATCCAAGCAGCTTCCTGCACTTGCAGGCTGTTGCTATGGCATTTAAATCTTTCTGTTCAAGATGGATGTGAAGAAAATAGCACATCCTTAATAGAAGGGCTCCCTGGGTTAGGTTTCCATCTCAAGTGGGAAGGCAGGAATCTTCCTTTATATTTTTAATCCTGTATTTCCCTGCCATGAGTCTTGTTTCTTGCCACCTGAAAATAACAACATTCAATCACAGGTAGCCTCGTTGATGCTTTGTTGCATTGACATCTGTATAATGAGTAGTGGGGTGTACAGGAAACATAAAATGACATATTTTGTACACAGATAATCTTGGATCAGTTTTACCACCTGTCACTTCCTTCGTGCTGATTGACATGGTTAAGCACCAGCAGTTCCTGGGGCCTCACAAGCTGGTTCTGACCCAACAGTTGCCAATAAATCTTCAAGAGATGTTATTAGGATAAAATATTAACTATGCTCCTAGTTGTAAGTACTTTAGCAAAACTAAAAGCTCGAAAATGCTGTCATTAAAAATGGAATTTATGTATTTTCTGCCTTTACATCCATTTTCTACCATCAGACAGTGAAGTTATCTTGGTCTGGTTTGTTTTCTGCTTCTCATAGTGCTGCAGCTCTGCTGGGAGAGCTTTACCAGAAGCAGAAAGTTTTTGCTGAAATGTCAATTTTGGTAAACACAATTCTATTTATAATGGGTTTATGACATTAATAGGGACCTGTCAGGCTTGTTAGTGCCTCTCTGAAACAGAGCTCTAACTGAGATACAGAACACAGGGATAAGAATTTAATAGCTGCCTTAAGGATTACATCACATAATCTCTACAGTTCACATGAAAAATGTAAAAGGGAATATTTTATCCCTCTTAAAACATTAATGTATAATAGAAAGGTTTGAGTCTTATCCTACAGACCTGCCACATAAACTTTTTGGACTTGGAGCAGATTTCCTGGGGGGAAAAGAATCTCCAAGCCTTAACTGTTTTAGATGTATTTTTAAACTAAAAATCCAACAAAAGAATAAATAAATAAATAAATAATCCTTGATGCACGGGGGGTTTTATGGACCTGTTTTGTTCAGGTTTTTATGAACTTCTTGCCAGCTTTTCCATAAACCTCATCTCCAGAGGTCCATCCAGGCTAGTAAACAACTCCTTCTGTGTGTGCTTTGTTCCAGGAGCCCAGGTCCTCTGCACAGTGCTGCTCATCAAACCCAGGGTCTGGAGCCAGAATCTTGCCAGGATCCTCAGAAACCTAGACCTGGAAAAATTCACCCTGGTCGGAATGAAACACGTAGACCTGGACCCAGCCATTGCTCTGGGACTCCTTCCTTCTGAAGTGAAACAGGTTGGTTCAGAATCAGGTAGATCCGTGGCTCTGCTGAGCTTTAGAGTGGGGAAATATGTCAAGTGGTGAATAATCCATTCCTGGGAAAGGCAGCAGCTCCCCCCCGGGATTTCGGAGGTGTTGTTGGGATTGAGCTGTACAGAACAACCAGATCTGTACCTTATCAGCACAAAGAGAGCTGACATGCTCAGGGCTCCTTTTATCACATGCCATAAAGAAGCAGACCTGGTTTCTCCCAGATGAAACTGTGGAGGATATGGGGAATACAGACCTCCCAGGAATCTGTACAGGGCTGACTCTTCACCTGCCAAACAGGTGTCTTCTCCTCCTTCCCCAGGGTCATTCCAGGTAGGGCACATACCTGCACGTGTGCCTGCTTTTATTCCATGTGTTTAAACCTGGGGAACACTCATTGCATTGTCAGGGAATATGGATCTCTGGAGTGCTGTTACCTTAGATTACATCAGAGACACAGCTCCTGAGTTCCAGGAGCCTGTGAGCAACTCTGTAAAAATGGCCTGCAAAGAGAGAAAATTGTCATTGCTGAGGTCTGAAAGACAATAAAAAGGCTTCTTAAGTTTTGGGGCATTATGGGTGTTAATTACCTATAAATAGATATGTTTCTGCTCTTTATAGTATTAGAAATTATTTTTGTCCTCAACCTGACATATCCTCAGTGTTCAGATATTATGAAAGCCTGGAAACTGAACACTGGGCATTTGAGAGGAGTTAGATTATTATTTTTTTTTTAATTTCCTTGGGGGAAAAAGAAAATCTGTGTTATTTGATTGCTTTCATGAAGACATGTAACCAATTAACTTTAGAGAAAACAAACCTTTGTAATTGATACTGTTGTTGGGTTAAGTTGGTAAAGTTTATAGCACTGTCTCCAAGAAATTCTTGATAGAGGCTTCCAGAAGAAAACAAGAACATGCCAGGGCAGTGCTATGGAACAATTAATACCTTCTGTGTGATAGCAGTGAGCACAAGCATCTGATTTTTAAATATTTATACTGGTAAGAGGGTTATAGTTGCTGTTGGAGTGGATGGGGATGTGCTTCCCAATATGTTTTTTAATACAAAAACAAATACAAAATGCTAAATACAAAATGCTTTTTTGATCATCTGAAACAGAAAATGTCTTAAAAAGTCCAAATATCCTCAGGAAATAATGCATATACTTGTGGGGTAAGTATGAGGAGAGGTTGTTTCATGAAAAATATCTTGGGTTTGGAGTTCTCCAACACACCAGAGCAGCTGTTGAGCATTGATTTAGTTTTCTTGAAGAGCTGGTAACTAATGAGTGTAAAAATTACAGATTATTGGGGTTTTGTTCATGGAAAAAAGAGCAGGTTTTGAAAGGGAAAGCAGAGAAATAGTGTGCCTTTGGCAAGGGGGAACTGACAGTAGGAAATGCTTTCTGCTGTCCAGGGGCTCCTTCTCGTTCTTAGAACATGTCAGAAAGTCTTTCACTGGTGAGGGCTGGGAAAGGCTGAGCTCCCAGGATAAGTAGGGAGATTTTCAGAAAGCCTCAGCAGGCTCCAGGGCCTGGGTTATTTGGAAAATCCAGCTGGTAAGTAGCACAATGGCAGCTGTGGGAGCAGGGCTGGTTTTCCAGCTGAATTTCTTCTACAGTGTTTGGATGGGAGCAAGATCAGTGTTGATCTGTTCCTCAGTTTACAGCACAACAGGATACAACAGGATACAATGCTGGTTTTAAAATGAGGCTCTTCATGTGGGTGGAAATTGCTGAATTTAGCATGTCACAGAATCCCAGAATAGCTGAGGTTGGAAGGGGTATGTGGGGATAATCCAACCCTTCTGCTCAGCAGGGTCGTCTGGAGCAGGTGACACAGGGAGGTTTGCAATGTCTGCAGAGAGGGAGACTCCACACCCTCCCTGGGCAGCTGTTCCAGTGCTCTGCCACCTGCCATGGAAAGAAGTTCTTCCTTATGTTGAGGTGGAACTGCTTGTGTTTTATTTATGGCCATTGCTCCTTGTCTTGTCTCTGGGCACCACCGAAAAGAGCCTGGCACCATCCTCTGACACCCCTTGGAGATAATTATATGTATGGATGAGACCAATGATGATGAGATGTCCTGTTGAAGAAAATGGAGCCAGTGTTTCTGCCTCTTCTAGAAATTTTCTCCGTGGCTTTTATTGCCTCACCTGGAGCCTCATCCAAAATCCACCTCTAGAAAACTCCCAAGCGCTCTGCGATGTGCCAGTTTGTTGTGTGTACATAGTTTTTGTGAGCAAATTTGGGTTTTACTCACTGAAGCCAGACTACCTCACATCTCCTTTTTCTTTCTAATGTATTATTTACATGCACTTGACAAATATCCTCAGCAGCCTGATCTCAGCTACGTGATTGCTTTTTCAACTTAAATACCAACACTGAGCTCCGGAGCAGCGCGTGGCCTTTGGCATGTGATAAATAATGGATTGCTCCGTTCTTCCACGGGGTTATCGAGTCACAGGAGCCACAACCATGTGTTTTATCTGAAGTTTAAGAACGCTTATAAAAAACAAAGGTCAGGTAAATAGAGCTGACATTGTCTTCCCAGTTTTTTGGCACGACCTGATGGTGTTCAGACAGTGAGAAGCGCCTGCTCCCAGGAGGAATTCTGCCCTTGGAGGCTGGATCTCCTTTCAGTGCTTATCCAGCAGATCTAGCCCCGTGGAGATTGGCAGTTTTAGCCTGATTTTTACGGTGGGACCTGATCCTGCTTTGGGGGATTACCTGATCTGATTGCCTGCAGTAGCAGGTCACTGGACTCAATACTCAATGATTCTCTCCAACCCTATCTTGTGATTCCAGCAGTAAAGGCAGAAGGATAATTTTGCTGCTTGTTAATCCCGTTATCCTCCCGAGCCAGTGCACAGCTGGAACTTCCTCTCAACAAAATTGCTCACTGAATTCAAGGCAGCTGCACATGTGCAACCTCTCCACAGCTGCTCGGGGATCCACAAGGACACAGCTTGGAGACAGCATGATGGAAATAAAGGAGGATGGGGAAAAAAAGGATGGGAATAAAGGCAGCACTGGCCTGGTGGCATCTGGAGTGGATGTGAGGAGCTGTATCAGAAGGAAAGAGTCGCCTTGACTCACTAACAATTAGAAACAATATCATCTTTAACTCCAGGTGCCTGGATTTGCTGGGGAAGAACTGAAAGACAGGAAACAGAGAGAAGAGTTTTGTTATGTAGATCTAAAAGAACTGTTAAGAAGCTCTGGAGCAACATAATTTCGTTTATTCTGGTCTAACAGAAACTGAATGTTTTCTTTGCAGCTGTTTCTGACATGGATGAATGTTGATATGTCACATCAGTCTTTTTGAAAGTTTTCATGAAAATCATCACTGTTTGTCATCCCCCAAAGAGAAAACCCATAGAAAAGTGAATTATACACATTTCTTTTTAACTAACAAAATTTTCAAGCATGAAGGGATTATTTTGTATTATGCAGAGCTGAATGAATGTCACAATTTTGCAGCACACTATGCCATGCTGAAATTCTTTATCCTCATCCAAACAGAGCTCTTGTCACTGGAGATACGACCCTTTGCCCATGGGGTAGAAGGACTGACAAACACCACATACAGTCCCTTAGATAACTCAGCAATTTAAGAACAGGAGAGCTTTCTCATGGATCATTTTGCCTTTGCAAATAGAGGGGAGAATATGAGGCTTGAGCTCATGGTTTTCGATTTATAACCTAATTCTCAGAGATGCAGTTTAGGAGGAAGGCGAGTGTGAGAAGATTTGGGTCAAAGTCAGTGAATGGTTTCACGTGATGGAGGAGCAAAAGAGGCCTTGAAGTGTTTTATCTCCATATTTTTAAATGAAATGGTAGAATTTGCTTTTAGAAATGTTTTATCTAGAGAATTGCTATCCTCTGGTGCTTTTAGGAGATTAAAAAATAGAGGAATTAAAACCTCTGTGAATGACGTGATTCAGCTGAATCAAATTCCCCTCCTGTTTTTATTTCCTCCAAAATTAGAAAAAAAGTAAATAACCAGGAGTTGGTTCAGGCAGGGAGCTGGAAATGCCCTTGTTTGTAACGTGTGGAGAACATCCAGTGCTGGCTGTCACACCCTGGGGTGCAGGGAAGCAGCTCCTGCCACTTTACTCAGATGAAGAGGCAGGAGGAGGGAGGCTGCAGCTGCTTTGGGCACCCTGATCTTGTGTTCAGCCCAGACATCTGCAACAAGCCTGGTTTTCCAAGGTTTTCCTTGATTAAAGCCGTCAGCAAGGCCATGAGCTCTCTGTTGCCCATGGCAAGTGCCCCAGGCACTCGCTGCCTTTCCATCATTGTGTCTGTCTCCGGCACTCAAAGCAGATTCCTCTCACCAGTACAGTGGTTGCTAGCTGGCATTTCCACTTATCCTTAGGCAAAATAAGATTCCCAGGGTCTTGTGACCAGCACAGCTACAAGAGGAACAGCTTTGCTCAGGAGTGGTGACGGGCTGAACTGACCATGCTTGGAAAAGAAGCAAAAGTAGAGAAATTTGCTATGAAGCAAAGAAATTTTGGATGCAAGAAAAAGTGCTGTAAAATCACAGCATCAGTGGCAAAGCCAGGAGGGCAAATGGTTTTCTTGCAGGCCCTCTTCTGACCCTCCTGCTTTTAATCTCTGTGGTCCTGGTCCTAGTGTCTGAAATTCTACCATCTTCCAGGAGAAGCTCGCCCCTGGCAGCAGGGTGTGTGTGTGTGTGTGTGGGGTGGGTCTTGCTTTTCATGAATACAAAAAGAAAGGGTCATTTTATATTGGCTGAACAACTAAATGTGGCTTGTTATCCCAGGGCAGTTGTGACCCTGGTGATACTGCCCGTGTCCGTGCTCCCACCTGATCCATGCGAGTTCCTTCACACCAAAGGAATTAGACCTTCTGTAACCTGGTGGATCTCACAAGTCCTGCTTGGTGTCTGTGGGGTATATTTTTAAACTCTGCCTTCAGAGACCACTAGCATGTATCCCAAAGAGGACACAAAGCAAGGAATAAGCAAGATCTGCTTACTTCCAACTTTTCCTAGCCAAAGGAAAGCTGGGATATACCCAGTGCTTTCCAACACTGTTCCTTATAACTGTCCCATCTCTGTTCTTTCTTTTCAGGATCCTGCTGCTTTAGAAGCTCACTGTACCTACCTCACCTCAGGCACTGCTCTCGTGCTGTGTCTGCAGAGGCCAAATGCTGTGAAGAAGCTGGTGGATCTCCTGGGGCCAGAGGATCCTGAACTAGCCCAAGCAGTAGATCCCTGCCTCTGGAGGGCTCAGTATGGCACCAGCACAGTCCACAATGGATTTTATGGTAGGTTTTTGTAAAAGAAAAGGCCAAAGACTCAGATATGCAAATGGCAAATAAAAAATGTACTGTTCCCTCCTGCATTGTCACTACAGATCCAGCCTTGGCAGGCAGTGAAGACCATTATTCCCTAGAAAGCTTTCACTGTTTTCTTGATGGCTGAGCTGAGTGTGTCTCCAGATATAAAATATTCTCCTAGAGGATATATTTCAAAAACGTTTCTTCCCAGAACAGCCCTAGATCTGTGTTCCATCATAATAGATTTCCTTTGATCTCTTCCCTGCTTGGTCACTTTGTACTTTTGGCTTGGTTATTTTGTAATTACCCCCAAGAACCCATCTGTCTTCTCTGCTTGTGTGTGTCCTCCTGATGTCTCCATAACCCATTGGCCCACTCCCACCAGATTTCACAGAGGAATTAAAGACTCTAAGATACCGAGTTTCTGTAACATCTCAAAACATTGAGGACCAATACAGAGGTGATTAAGAATTTCTCTGACAGGAAAGCAGGTAAACTCAGCTGTTTTCCACAGGGAGAGGCTCTTTCCAGCTGGCACATGAGCAGAGCACACAGTCAGCACCCTCAGAGTGCTGAACCATCACAGCTCGTCTGCCAGCAGGGAAGGACTGGGATGCTGCACTGTGTGTGTGTGTGAAGGATGAGAAAATGGGAATCACCCCTGGAGACAGTGGCCTGTAGAGAACAAAGGGTATTGCTGCTGGAGGTATTGCCACAAGGAGAGAAGGATGTTATTCCAAAAATTGTAAGGGTTAAATCACTGCCTGTGAGTAGTGTTTTGTCCTGATTGTGCTCTATGTAGTTAAACAAATATAAAAATAATAAAGCAATAATTTCTTTAAACCCAGGTGAGCTGGTAGGCACTGTATGCCCTCAAGTGCCAGAACTTTCCTTGGATTATTTGGCTCTTTCTGTTGTATTCTGTGCTGTGAAATCACTCCCTCTTTTCATCCATATCAAGTGGTCTGTTGAAAACTGGTAGGTAATGAAGTACTACCATGTACAGCTTGGGGAAGAGAACCAAACCCTTGATCCAGAACCTTCTTTTATCAGATTGGAATCTTGAGGACCAAGACTGAGCCAAGAGAGCTCTCTCACCATGATCCCATAGGATCTCATCTGTGGGAGGGACTGAAGAGCAGGATGTACCTACAAAAAGAGTAGTCAGGGGTCTTTAGCCAATACTTTTACATTATTGGCCCCTGCTTCTTTTGCTCTTAATGGATTGTGTATCCAGGTTGCCTTGAGACTGAGAACTCCTCAGTCATGACTAAGAATGGGTGCTATATACCCCAAACTTCAGACATCTGCTACAGTTGGAGCATCCCCAGCATAACTCAGTGAAAGATGACTTTATATTGATTAGAGAGGCTGAGTCTCACCCTATTTGGTTGGGAGTCACGGGTAGCTCACTGTTTTTGAGAAGCCCTCGGATGTTCTGCTTTGGGATTCCCTTCAGATCTCTAGGCTGGGACTTGAAGTCACCTTTGAAGTCTGGGCTGAGCTGAGCTGGCCACCACCTGCTCTCAGACCAGACTATGTGCATTGTGTACAAAGCCATCCTGGCACACATTCCAGGAAAATGGATGTAGCTGTAGCTAACTGATGAGTCTGACCCAGCTGCTCTGCCAAGGAGGTGTCTGTCCATAAGGAAAGGAATGTTCCTAAACCCTTGTTACCTCCAGGAGCTTGTCCTTCAATACAGGTGAAACATTTACCTACAAGTTAAGCAGGAAGAGTTTCCATGAGTAATGTGGGGGACTGTAAGACCATCTTCCTTTCCTAGGAGGGAATACTAAGCTTTCTCAGTTTTGCTCCAGCCCAGGAAGAACTTTAGTTAATGCCTGAAGCAGAGCAAACTCTCGCTGTTTCCTCCCAAAGTGACTGGGGAAATTCAATTAATATGAAGACTGGGTTCCAGGGAGACCATTGAACCAGGTAGTGCAGTAATACAGCTTTAATAGTCTGAGGCTCAGCTGCAGAGTTAAACTTACCTTACTTTCATCTCTTCTGGAGCCTGGCAAGTCATTGTACAGTGCTTTTCCTTGCATCCAAAGAGCTCTTAGGTGTATGCACCTTACACTGGGTTATACCTTGAGCAAAGCAAGAGTTTTACTGTTGCTCACTTTGGGAGCATTTGTGTCCTCTAATGGCATCAGTGATTTAAACGTGGAAGGTACATAAAGGATCCAGCACAGCTCAAACACAGGAGACTTATACAACCTTAGGATTGTAAAGTGCTGTGTTAAGGGCTCTGGCCATACAAAGCTGGAATTATGGAGTTCAAACAGTGCTCTCAGATGGGATTCTTTCATGGGTAACCTCAAAGGTGGGAATATTTCAAAGGATATTTGTGTATTTGTATCCCAGGAGTATGGATCTGTGCCAGCACATTGACAAACTATGTGGACTCCAGTTATACAGAAATAGCTTTTTCCTCTCTAATATTTTCCACCCACGAATCTCAACACATCCTGAGTAGTGCTTTATAACACTGATGCTTTATAGGGAAATATTCAGCTGCTAAGCCTGGAGAGACCTCTCAAGTCACTGAGATCAGTTAATTCCCTCACAGACAACCCCATCACACATTCCCTTTCATAAGCATCCACCCCACTTGTCTGGTTGTCTGCAGCTTCTCTGCTCTGATAGCTAAAAATCTTCTTACATTTTCAAACTTAAATATAGTCACATACAGTTTGTGCCCATTTGTTCTGCCATTATCTGGACTTTATTTTAAGTAGTTCTTTTTATGCCTCTGACCTTTTCTACCCTGGAGTGTTTATCAGAAATCAAATTGCTTCTCAGCTTTGGGTCATGTTGGGTCAAACAAGCCAAGGTCTTTTAGCTTTAACTCTTCAGATGATTCTCCATTCCTTCCACCATCCTCATGTCATTTCTCTGTACCTGTTCTAGTCTCAATTCACTTTTTTTGACCCCGGGTGAACAGAAAATACTCTGCCATTAGCAATGCCTCATGCTAAGTCTGATTTCTGTTAGAGCCCCCCAGCCTATTTAGGACCTGCATTATTGTTACTAAGTACATTTATTTTACTAACTAGTAGCTCTTTTCCTTCAGTAAGATCAGCCTGATGTGATCCAGAAGCAAAGGAACAACAATGGGATTTAGAGCTGGTATTGAAGGGCTTCACAGGCTCCTTAACATGATTCCCTTGACTATACTCTTAGGAAATAGGAGTCTTGTTTACATGAAGAAGCTGCTGAGTGATAATAGGACAGAATCAAAATACCAAGGAGGCAATGAAACTATTCTAAATATAATGGTTTTAAACGTTTGCTATTACTGTACAGAACAGCTGGCCTTTAAAGCAATTACTTCAGTAAGTTGCACATCATCAATCTCTCCAAAAGATGAGTGTGAGTCTAGAGAAAATGTTTAATTCAAAGCCTGAGAGAATCTTCTCATTTTATTTATCTCTCAGGCTCCAAATCCTATCAAATGGCTGTCCGGGATATGAAGCTGTTTTTCCCAGAAGGGCTGTGCTGTGCCAACTGTCAGACACTGGAGGAAGAAGAGGTAGGATCTGCCCTTTCCTGGGGTTTATCCTGCTGTGTCAGAGCAGTGGCTTTGGCCTTGCTGTCCCATGACTTCTTTCCTATTATGTTTTAGATAATGCTGCCTTTGATGTGTTTTACCAGCTGCTGAGTTTTCCTTCTCCTGTGGATGTTCCTACCACACTGTGCTCCCTCTGTATTGACCCAGAGAGCTGGTGGAGGAGAGCTGGTTCAGATCTGTTTGTTCAGAACCCTGGGCTGGAAATTCAGGAGGGCTCAGGGTTTCAGGAGCAAAGCTCCCACATGGTCAACATTGATTTGGAAGGGGGATATTTGCTTTCAGCGGGGATAGCAGCATTATCCCTGACTGCTAAGCACAGATGACCCAGGGGCTGATTTTTTACCAGCTTTGTGTCGTTCAGGAGCGGAGCTGAGGTGGGATGGCTGATGATGGAATAATGATTTGGTTACGCTCAGTGGAGTGATGGAAATGTTTGAGCCTTGCTGTGGCTCAGAGGTGACCCAGCTGAGTTAGTCCAAGGAGATTAGCTCTGGAGCTGGATGCTGCTGGCCACATCTGTAACAGGCTTCACTAATGTGGCTGCTGTCCCTGTGCAGCTCAGCCCAGGGCATTGTGGCTCTGCTGGGCACTTGGATGTGCCAGTTCATTCAGAGACAGGAAGGAGCTGCTACACCCCAGCTTTACTTATCCACTGGATAAAGCTGCCAGCCTCACAGATTTTGAGTTTCTGGCCTGGAAAAGCTGGGAGCAGAGACCTTAGAAAGATGTCTGGATACAGGACTTTCAAAAGGATGACAAGATCCTGTATTGAATTAAGCCACAATTAAGAAGAAAAATGCATGCAAAATGTTCTTGTATCTGCAGACAAGCAGGTGTTTTCTGGGCTAGCAATTACAGAAGTACACAACAGCAACAAAAGCTTCACAGCTTGCCTGAATCAATCCTTCAGAAGTGTTAGCCCTCCTGATTAGGGAGCAGTGTTCATGTGGCTTGCTTCTCTCTCCCTCCCTTCCCTCCTGCAGATTTATAACCTGAAACGTGACCCCATATTCAGTCTGGAAGTCAGCAAGGAGCACAAGATCCTAAACTGTGAGCCAGGAAGAAAACCCAGTGTTCTGGGCTCTGAGCAGCTATGCAGTCCTGGTAAGGAAATCTAACTCCTGGTACAGATTGGGACTGCTATTGATTAATTGGACAGCAAGACAAACCATCTGGTGGCAGCAAGATTTGGTATTGATGTCCTTTCAGAAGGGAGAGACAGCTCTGAGCTGCAAAGAACAGCTCCAGGGGAGTGCAGCCATTTAACTCTTTACCTGCTGGGCCTTTGCACTGCCAGTGCTTTAGGGGTTAAATATGGAGTTGACCTTAACAGCAGCAGCAGAACAAGCACTGCCAACACAGCTGGTGGATGCAACAGCACACGTTCCCCTCCTGAACTTTTAGAAGGTGTCTCACACCACTTTGGCCACAGTGGTTTGTGTGTCCATTCAAAGCCTCCCTGGGAGAGGAAGGACACCAGGACACTGGAGGGCTGGGTGGTGGTGAGGCAGTCTGTTCTGTGAGTGGATGGACAACAATTTATGCAGGGAGTGCTGCTGGCAGCACAGCCATCTAACTCTCAGAAACTGGACTGAGAGCTCATTCAGTTCCTACTGCTGCTGAGCAGCTGCCAGCTCAAAATGACTCCCAGCTATTGCCAGGCTGACTTTGATGTGGAGCTGAAGCCTCAGCAAGGCTGTCAGTTCCCTTGGATGCAGCAGCTTCTCTGAGCCTTTTCTGTTGATTTGACATGATGGACAAGTGTAAACACAGCTGGGATACAGCATCCTTCAGGTCACTAACACAGGGGGATGCTGCCATGTTGGGATGTTGTGGATTGATCCCAAGCCTTTACAAACAAGCAGTGATCAAGTAAAGCACCCCTGTGGTGTTCACTGGGGAACAGAATCGTTTGGAACTGGCTCATTCTCATTCCTGTAGCTTGAGTTCTGGTGTGATTGATGTGGGCAGCTCAGAAAATGGTTCTGTGCTGCACCTGGTCACTGTGGCCATCAACAGCAGCAGTGGAACCACAGGATTGTTGTAGACTTGAGAGAGGAGTATGACAAAAATGCTACAGAATTACAGACCATCACATCTCTCCTTAAACCCTTCCTGACACAGGACTTTGGGGCACTGGTCCCATACCAGGAGGTGCATGAGGCAGCACATGTGGAAGTGCAGGGAAAGGGTAGTAAGTCAAGGCCTCTGCCCTCAGGACAGCAGAGCTGTCACTTTGGGTAGGGGGTCTCTGATGGAGGCTTTTCCCCAAGGTATTTGTTACTTGGTATTTCTCCCATTATCTTACTGCACAATGGGAAAGAACTGGGCCTGTAGCACAGGTCTGCTGTGACTGAAGCACTTCTTGATTTTTATAAGAGATTGCATAAAATAAAATAAACAAAATAGCTTGTGGAGAGAGCAGAGGTATTCTGCAGGCTTTGCACAGCCCAGTGTTGGAATCAAATCTCAAAATACGTGCCCTTAATTTCTTGCTACATGAGGATCTCTGCTTTGAAGATGTCTAAGCAGAGTAAAAAGGAAACCAGTGTACAGCCTTGATGTTTTTGTGTCTCAGAAAATGTATTTCAAAGAGTTACTGTCCTGGAAAAGCAAGTCCACGTGATCCCTGAACTGTCAGGCAGGATATAGTAAGTGCCTCCAGCAAGGCAGACACATCACTCACGTTCTGGGTTCATCTTGAACACTAGAGGAAGCTCTTGCACACAAGGAAACCTCCTTCCAGCAAATAATTATCACAGAGCTGCTGCCTAATGGGCAGACAGATTTATCATGAGGAAAATATGAAATACATTAAGTCTTACGTATGTTGAGCAGAATTACATTAGGGATTATAAAAGCAGCTGGATTAACAGATTTCTTTGCGTGGAAAAAAATGAAATGGAATCGTGTCTCCTGTAGCAAAGCAGCAGTTGTCCTTGTCTGACTCCTGAAATGGGGTCAGTACTGCTGTCTTGTGATCTCCAGATAGGGACACAAAGACAGCAGCAGTCCAGCAGCTTGGGATGAGCATCCCAAACCACATCACAACACCTGAGCGCCTCCAACATCCCACTTCCACGTCTGTGGCAGGGAAGAATCACTTAGAGGGGGGGAGATACCAAATAAGTGTTTTCCTCTTCTCCCATCAGGTCAGCCATTGCTGGATACCCGCTGCCAAAGCACTTGCCTCGTGTTGCCTGGGATAATCCTGCGGGGTTCAGAGCCCCCACCTTACATGGACCTGCTGGATGAGCTTCTTGGCAGAGGTTTCGTGGTGACCGGAGCTCGTCTCACTGTGCTGGACATGCCACAGGCTCTCTGCATCTCCAGGACACTCAGCAGGGCCAAGGGCAGTGTGGCAGCAAAGGTATGGAACAGCTGGAGCTGGGCTTTGCTTCCTTCCCAAAAGAAGAGCTTTTTAATGCCCTGCTGTGCTAAGCTGGCTGTTTGCTCTGAGCAAACTTGCTTTGGTAGCAGTGTTCCAGCACTGCCTCTGAGCTCTGACACCTCTGGTGAGTAACTTGGGCAGTGTCCCTCCCTGGTGTTCCTGTATTCCTGCTGGCTCACTGACCCCAACCTCAACATCATTACATGTGAGTGTATCCTTAGTGGGAATTGCCCATCCGTTATTTATTTATTGAACATTCAATTCCATTCACTCATTGGTGCACTATTATATGTGTTCTGCTGCTGTCTCCTGTCTTGTTTCTCCATATAAATACAATTTCTCTTTCCCTTTCTCTAATCATACCCCATTAATCCTCTACTACAACGCTGAACAATTCTTTCATATTTTGGACTGTGCCCTGGAGCCCTAGGCGGGGATTTCCCACCTGGAGTGCTGCCTCCAGCTCTGGGGTCTCCATCACAGGAAGGACATGGACCGGTTGGAGCAAGTCCAGAGGAGGCACCAAGGTGATCAGAGAGATGGAGCAGCTCTGCTATGAGGAAAGGCTGGAGAACTGGGATTGTTCAGTCTGGAGAAGAGAAGGCTTTGTGGTGACTTAATTGTGGCCTTCTAGGACCTGAAGGGAGCCTTCAGGGAAAATGGAAAGAGTCAATTTACAAGGGCTTGGGGGGACAGGAAAAGGGGGAATGGCTTCCCACTGCCAGGATTAGATGAGATATTTGGAAGGAATTCTTGGCTGTGAGGATGGTGAGGGCCTGGCACAGGTTGCCCAGAGAAGCTGTGGCTGCCCCATCCCTAGGGCTGGATGGGGCTTGGAGCAACCTGGGCTAGTGGAGGGTGTCCCTGGCCATGGCAGGAGGGTGGAATGGGATGAGTTTTAAGGTTCCTTCCACCCCAGGCCACTCTGGGATTCTCAGTTAGTGGGTGCTCAGGCTACAGCCCAGTGTGGGGCTTGTGCAAGTGCTCACGAGGCTGGAGCATGGGCTGTGCTGCTGGGCTGAGCAGGCATTGCCTCACAGCCCAAATATTGGGCCCAGACTGTTTTGGTGTAGGAAAAGCCCACCATGTCAGGAACCTTGCCAGGGCAAAGCATCAAGGTGGAATGTACAAGGAAGTGCTGTCAGCAGCACAGGGTAAAGCAGGGGCAATAGCAAATCAACAACCACCCAAGGGCTGTCAGACCACAGCAGCCCCTCTGCAAAACACATTTGTGCTTCCAGCCTTTCAGTTGTAGGTGTTAACTGTAATAACAGCAGCTAAGACCTTTTCAGGTTGTGATTTTTTAAACTGACATCCCTTTGAAGCACATCTATATGGAACAGCAATTACATCTAGCAGCCAATTACTGTAAGAACTGCTTCCTTCTCCCGCGGGTCCCCCGAGGATCCATCCCCCTGCACGTGGAATGTGCAGCTCTCTAGGAATGACAAAGTGAATCAGTGTGTGTGGGGCAGAGCCATACCTCCTTCCTCCTGTCAGAGATTAATGACTCTGGGCAGAGCTGGCGTGCTTCCAGAAGGATCTGGCACTGCTGAGCTAAAGGTGAATGTCACAGCCTTTGCTTTCCCGTGCTGGAAGGGAGGTGGGTTCCTTCAAGTAATGAATGCTTCTGCTACAACATCTCAACATTTACCTTATCTCCCTATTCCTGCTTCCAGCAGAGGTAATGACTGAATAACACCCCCTGCTTATTTTCACTCTGAGAGAGGGGAGCAGGAATAACAGTGAGCTGTAGGAGCTGGATAACAGCTCAGACAAGATCCTCTCAACTTGGAAGAGTCTGTTGCTTTGTGGCTCCAGCCCCTCCCACAACACACAAGTGGTTATTGGTGCTGTCAGTGGTTCATCAGCCAGAATTAGACTCATTTGAGTGAAGAGCAGCACCAAAGCTCTGTTCTTGCCTCTCTTGCAGTGTTCCCTCCTGAAGGACGGTTTGTGCCTGGTGCTGGCAGCACAGCGGGACAATGCTGTCACCTGCCTCTGCTCCCTGCTGGACAGGTAAGAGAGGACATGGCCCTGCCCCACACCCCTACTGAGCTTGTGCTCTGAGGAGGGGCACCTCCTCCTCTGTAATTCCAGGTCTGATGAGGGCAGGTGCCACTCAAAGGCAACCTGTTCTTCACAGTTACCTTGTTAATCATCGAATCATGGAATCGCTAAGGTTGGAAAAGACCATTAAGATCATCAAATCCAGACATCAGCCCAGCACCACCACCATGTACTACACTAAGCCAGGTCCCCAAGTGCCACATCCATGTGTGTTTTGAACACTTCCAGTGATGGTGACTCCACCCTGGGCAGCCTGTTGCAGTGCCTGACCACCCCTTCCATGAAGGAACTTTCCCAGTATCCAACCTAAACTTTCCCTGACATAACTTGAGGCAGTTTCCTCTCATCCTGTCCCTTGTTCCTTGGGAACAGAGCCTGACCCCCACCTGGCTCCATCCTCCTGTCAGGGAGTTGGAGAGAGTGAGAAGGTCCCTCAGCTGTTCCTGCTGCTCCTCCCCCTTCCCCAGCTCCATTCCCTTCTCTGGACACGCTCCAGCCCTTCAATGTCTTTCTTGTTGTGAGGGTCACAATACCTCAGAGTATCCCACACTTTCCAAGTCATGTGTGGGATACTCAGGACCTTAAATACTAAGCTGTGTTGTTGGTTAAGGACCTGGAGTGTCTGTGAGGTTTGGCAGTGTGGTTCCATGAATACAGGGGATTCTGAAATCAGGACTCACACTGGGAATAGACCTGCTGAATCAATAAAATTCCTTGGAGAAATATCTTAGCAGATTTTATGTTTGCTATGGAAAAAATACTGAAATGCCAGAGAGCAAAATCAAAATTAGCCTCTTAAATAAATCACCAGAAACGTTGGATAGGGGATGTATGAGGCTGGAAAAACAAACAGAACCCCTCTGCAGGGACCGATTAGTGAAACGGAGTGATTAGCAGGGCAATTAACCCTCTGTTCCCCAGAGGGAAGGTTTGCCTGCACAGGGGCTGGTGTTTGGCAATGGGATGTGTAGCTCATGCACATGGTTCCTCTGGCAGGGGAAGCAAGGAGGGTGTTTTCTGACAAATTCAGTGAGGAGCAGGCCAGGAGCCACACTGATAACACTGCCCTGACTTTGGCTGGACCATCTGGAGGACTTCCAGATGATGCTGTCAGTGGAACAGGAATAAGTATTCAAGGATAATGGAGTTTACAAGCATCAAGGGGATCAAAGCTGAATATCCACGTTTGTAGGCACCTCAGACTTGTCATACTTTGATGAAATGTTTCAGGGCCACACCTAGGAAGAATGGTTGGAACAAAGTTCAGCAGTAAGTTTTCAAAAATGTGTTTAAGGTAATTGCAAAATATAGACTTTGCTCCCATTCATTTAAAATCACATCCTTGGGAGCCACATCCCAAACCTTCCACCCTGCAAGGCACAGCACTAAAGGGAGGCAAAGAGTAACTTCCCCAAGACCTTTCTGCTGTGTTTTCTTCCACTTTTTTTCCTGGTTTACAGGGGAAAATTGAGCTGTTGGGAACCCCAGAGATCACTGGGGTGGTTCTGGGAGAGTGGTTGCCAGTACAAGGCCCCCTACCTCTCTTTTTTTCCCAGAGTCATGGGTGCTGCTTAGCAGGACCAGCTGCAGCCCAGCACTTCCCTCTTCTGTAGGTTTGACATGTTTTCAGCTTCAGTCTCAAGGCAGCACCTCCAGAGAAACCTCCTATGGCTTCTCCTGTCTTTACCAGGGAGCCCAGGGGCTGAGAAGGAAGTGGGCAGGAATAGGTTTCAGTCTCACTGTGCCTTCACCTCTCATCCTGCTCTGTACAGAGTCCCTTGCTGAACTGCACAATACACGTGCATAAGTTATGGCTGTCAAGAGGCACTTCAAGTGGCAGCGTCCACTCTGCCTCTCACCCTGGTGCCAGAACCAGTGATCAGGCAGCCATTTCATACAAAAAACCCATATTTGCCTTCAGGATCAGTGGTGCCTGTGGAAGGGAGGGGCAGGAGAGTGTGTGTCAGGATGGGAGGAGGGAGGTTCACATCTTCAGGTAGATCAGCTTCAGCCAACAGGAGCTCAAGGCCTTACTGTCTCACAAGACATGGCTTAAAATCTGCTTTGCCAATATGTTTGAAAACCCAGCCTGACTTCACTAAGGACACTTCATGCCAAGACATCTTCAATTTAAGTAACACCTGAGGTTAATTACACTGACAACTCCATCAGTCCTTTCTGTACCATGTAAGTCACTGGGTATTTATTTCACTCTCTCTGCCACGACCTGCCCAGGTTTTGGCCTGAATTTGAGCTGCACTGCTGAAGCACCAGGGTGGAGGGATTATTTTACAGCCCTGGGACTTGACTCACAGCTGAGGCACATTTCTTTGTGCCAGGGGAGGAATGTTGCCATCTGCATGAAAGCCTGGGACGTGATGTCGGAGATGGGTCTTGATAAGAAGGAGGAATCAAGTGTTGAGAGGAGCAAAGTGGTCTTTACCAGTGTAACTGCTCCTAGTTCTGACTCTATTAAAGCTTCCCTAAGCCAGCTCTGGTAGTGCTGGAGAGACATTCTGTCCCTGGGGGGTTTGAAGACAGACCCAGACCCTCCTAAGTGTGTCTTAGGAGCTGCAGAAAGCAGCAGGGCCCACTCCGGCTGCTTTCTGGACATCCATGATGGAATTATTTCTGCACCAAAGGGCAGGAAGAACAGAGGGAGGGACAAAACCAGTGCAGGTGTGGACACAAAAGCAGCTTGTGAGTTTGGTTGCCTGCCAAGAGTGGAGCCAGAGCAGGAATCTGGGAGAATCTGGGCACGTGCCAAGGCTAACTCATAGGGCAGAGTGAAGTCAGTGTTTGGAAGAGGTGAGGGGAAGCTGCAGCACAGCCTGGGAGCAGTGGGAACCAGGGGGAGAACCCAGAGAAGGAAGTGACACAGTCCTACCCCACAGACAAGGAAAAGTTATGTGAGACTTACCTTTCTAGTTCTGTCAGCATCCAGCTGCCTGGATATCTCACTTTAAAGCATTTGAATTTTCCCTGCCATAACTTGTTTTCACAGCCACATTTCCTGGCTGCAGGGTGGCAGAGGGAAGAATGTGCAGCAGTGGATTCAAAGCAGCTCCTGGAAGGAAGGCATGCTCTGCTTTTTATGCATGACAAACCAGATTTAGCTGCCTTAATAGGTGATGCTGGTGCCATAGTGATTACTCCTCTATGGTTTTAAGCATTTAAAAAGTACTTTCAGATGCCTGTAAGATTGTTAGGACCTATATACGTTGTGCACAGACTTAGGAGCTCACCTGGTTAACATTGTACTGAACTCAGGAGGCAGGTTTTGGGTAAAACACCCAAAACACTGCAGCAGAATAAAATCAGAGTTTAGGCCAGGCTTTCTGCCTTTCTGCCTTTAAACAATGTAATGCAATCAGAACAGAAGGCAAGTGTTAAGGAACTTGGCTGGATGTTATTCTTCCTGACGGAACATTCTTCCCAGTGTTAATTGCTGTTAGCAGGGAGCGATGTTATCCCTATAGGAAGCTCATCCCGGGGAGCTTTGGAGGGGTAGGAGGTGTAGAAATAAAAAAAAAAAAAAAATGAACACATGGGGTGTAAAATCTTAGAGCAGTTGAAAACCACTGAAAGGAAAACTGTTGCCAAGCACAATACCTGGATATGGGGGCAGGGAGCAGGGAGTGGCGTCCAAAGACTCTGGAGAATTTTCAAGCCTGAGGCTCCAAGTGTGCAGAGAGTCAGTTTAAAAGGCACTTTTGAAATTTGTAGCATGCCTTTTGATTTCTCTTGAATACGTTTTAGGGTCAGCCTGTGTGTGGCTTGAGGAGGAACAGAGCAAAACAAGGACTAGTGAGGCAGTCCCTGCAGCTCGGAAAGTCCTGGGTTTCGTGTAAAACACCCAGATTATCTTTGTGGAGAACAAGACCCTTGCACAGGGGTCTTGCACAGAGCTAACCATCTACACTTACATGTCTGCCCCAGAGCCCCCATTATGCAACTGTTAGTGTGAAGGTTTATATTTTAATAGTGCAAAGCCATTTATACAAAGCTTTGTAAAACCCAGGATTTAGCTGTGTAAAGAAGTTCAGTAGCAGATGCCCATGGCTGGAATTGCTGGCACAGAGCACAGTCCTCCTCAGAGCTGGGTCATCTGCACTCCCTGACAGCTGACAGGGCAAACTAACACTGCCTTCCCTTCCTCTTTACCCCCAGTGCCTGCTGGCAGAAGCAGTCCATCCTGAACACTGCAGAGCATCTCCTTTATCCCCAGAATGAGAATCAGGCAAGTAGAGAAGTTTATGGTACAGATATGTGTCCTTTGTGCCACTGTGATGAATGGAATTTGTCAATATTGGTTGAATTTTAGAAAAATTATAAGCTTTGTGAGACAGAGGTGGTGTCTTGTGGCAGCCCCAAACCTTGGTTTACACTGAGCCCAGAACCTGGGGAAGACGGGACCAAAATCCTGTCAAGCTGTCTCCCATATTACAGTGGTGACACAATTTTCAATCAAAAGACTTGGAGATATTGATAAAGAATCTATATTTTCCATAGAAATTCAGGGTTTTTTTTCTCAAAAATCAACACTTAAAAAAATATCACAGAATCCCAGAATGGTTTGGGTTGGAAGGGACCGTAAAGCCCATCTCATTCCACCCCCTGCCATGGGCAGGGACACCTTCCACTAGCCCAGGTTTCTCCAAGCCCTGTCCAACCTGGCCTTGGACACTTGAGGGATGGGGCAGCCACAGCTTCCCTGGGGAACCAGTGCCAGGGCCTCAGCACCCTCACAGGGAAGGATTTCACATAGCTGTGATATTTGTCAAAAATTAGTGACAGGAAATGTTCACTCAGCTCTGTGGCCAAGCTGGCACATGTCCTATGTTCTGGAAATTATGTTTCAGAAGCCCAAATCCAAATGGAAGAGGAGAAATGAAGCCATTCCAGGGATGGGTTGGCTGAATATTTTCTCAGTAGTTCATCCCAGGAAAGGAAACACTGAACTCCAGACATGTGGGCAGCTAATGGGAATAAACTGCATAAATACATTCTAAAATTCTGGCTGTAATCATCAAAGTTTAGAACAAAACAAACGAGAGGTTTGGATAGAGGAGGCAGTGCCTGAAGAATTGGGATTAGGAGATATAAACTCCTGGTGGAAGGGAGTGTGGGACGACATGGCAGGGGTGTGGGATGAGATTATCTTTAATGTCCCTTCCAATTCAAGCCATTTTGTGATTCTGTGATAAAAGAATTGGAGGGAGTGAGAAATTACAGCAAATGCCCAAGCCTCTCCTCTGGATCCCTTTTACTTCCCCAAAAAAACCCAGCAGTAGAGCGAGGTTGTGCTTGTAACCTCATACAACACATGAGAGCTGCTGCCTTCAGGACTAGTGCTTTAAGGACTGAGCCTTAAAAGACACAGAGCCCTCTTTGAAGTCTGTGTTCCTTCTTTTAACACAGTCAAAACTACCCCAACTTCCCCAAAGTCCTTCAGCTGCTGCCTTCAGCCTCTTTCCCCGTGGCACAGTGGGATTCTCCCCAGCGTGGCTGGGATTGCTCCCGCTGCAGTGCCTGGGAGCTCTGCCTGCACAGCTCTGCAGGGCTGTCACAGCTCAGTGCTGCCTGCTGCCAGGGTGCCAGGCTGTTGCCAAGGAATGTGACAGGGCAGCAAGTCCAGGCTGGCTTCTGATTTGCTTTGAAAGGACATTACATATCCCTGCCCGACATAAAATCCTTTCTGCTTCCCGGCACCGGGGAATCAGCCTATCAGGAAAAGGCTTAGAGCGCTTCTGTGCTGAGAGGAGAAAAAAGCAAATATGCTCAGCCCTTCTCCCTGCTTCTGACAGCCTGGGATGTGGAATCTAATCCCTCTGGGGCTGGTGGAAGCAGGGGCTGCTCTCAGCAGCTCAGAGTTTAGACCAGGACTGTAGTCCTGGGACAGTGGTGGGTGCAGCATATCTTGTTGGGGGTACAAAGAGCAGGTTTGTTTTCCAATGGGTCTTTGGCTCCCAAATCCAGGGTAGGTTCAGGAATCAGAGTGAGATCTGAGGAGCAAGCGCAGCAGGGAACCTGAACCTCAAAGGGTGGCCCAAGGAATGATGTTTGAGCCTCTGATCTCTCGCTAATGAGTTTATGAAATGCCAGCCAGGCTTTCCAGGGCAAAGCTAATGAGCAACATCCTGATACCAGGCAAAGTTCAGGAGGGTTAAACGAACATGGATTTCAAATCCTCGTGGTCTGAGCAGAGCTGCAGTCTTTACTGGTGGAGTTGAGCCATGGAAGTGAAAAGGAACATCATCCTTTCTCCCTGTGAGATTTGGGATTAGGCAATAGGATGGGAAATCAGCTGTCCAAATGTGGACTGTGTCAGTGCTGACATCTGGGCCTGGGCTGGTTGTCTGCCTGCTTCTGCAGCCCTTGAGGTAAGTAAGCCTTGCATTGCTGGAGCACCTTCACCTGCCTGTGTGAAACATCTGCCTTAGGAGCAGACGAATCCACACTTTGGAAGTTCCTTATTTTTACACAGTGACCCTGAAAATGCCGTGCAGGCTTATCCTGGGCACACACAGACCAGTTCCCATCTGGAAGTGTGACCATGGTCACACCAGAGAGCCATGGCCACCATTAGGGGCTGTTGAACTTCCATGGACCTCCAGATGTCCCTGCCCAAACTGGGATGTCTCCAGCAGTAAGAGAGTAGTCAGGGTGTGCTGGGATGTCCTGGGGCTGGATGTTTCCCCTCCCTACAGCTGTGAGTGTGGCTGGGATGAGCCCGTGAGGCCGAGGTGGCCGTCCCTCGGTGGCAGTGCAGGACGTCACTGACGTGCAGGGGGTGACACAGTGTCTGCACAGTCACCCCTCAGAGCCCATGGATGCAGTTGAGCCTCCACTGGCAGGCAGCACTAATCCCTCAGCTCTGCCCGAGTCTGCTCCAGCATCTCCCTCCTTGCAGACACCTGAAACCTGGGACTGGAGCAGAGGGACGGGCGGAAAACACATCCCAACCACTCTTGGCCACTCTGCCCCTCAGCAGCAGAGGGGCTGGAGTCTATAACAGAGATTAAAAAGCTGTGAGGAGAGGCAGAGCTGGCAGGAGGGCCCCAAGGGCTGTGTAGGGTGGGCATCAGCACAGCATCTCTTGTGCTGTATGGGACATGGTGCTCATTAGCACAGCCAGGATTGCAGGATTGTCCCAGGGCCCTTGGCAATATCCTGGCCTCTCCAGCTTGGAAGCAGCCATGCCAGAGCTGCTCCAGAGCAAGGTTTGGGAAAGAGAGGCAGAGCAGCTGGGGGAGGGAGTAATGTCCCACTTAGCACTCTGCATATTGTTGCTATTTGTTGTTCTTCGAAAACATCACTCCTGAGAAAGGCCTAACAGTGGTCACAACTAGCAGGTTTCCCAGCCATCTCTGCACTGGGATTAATCCAGCCTGGAAAATAGCCTCTGCACAAGAAACCTGCATCGGAAAAGAGGTTTCTTTGCCATGCACAACTCACAGCTCTGCCCCAACCCTTTCCTTCTTTTCTCCCCAGGCCCAGGAGCTGCTCTGCGGCCTTTTTGACTCACTGACATCAGAGAGCATCCACTGGATTGAATCCCAGGATTCTTAGCCAAGGCAGTCAAAGCCTCCAAGCAGCCTTGGATGCCACTGTGGAGATGGACACATGGGGACTCCCAGCTCTCAGAACACTAATATTTGTTTGGGATTAAAATGCAAAGTCTGAAGTGTGGCATTAGCATCGCTAAGATAAGTGAGAGTGGTGGGAGGAAGGATCAGAGCCCCAAAACAAATATTTCTGAACTGTAGCCATGGTTTCTAATGGAATGCATTCAGAGACAGTCTGCTTGTGTCTGTGGAGCAAGGTTTGGAGCATTCCTCTGACTGGGAAAAGTTCAGTAAGTGAACTTTTCAGCAGTGTTCACTGCTGTCTGTCTCTCAGGTTCTTGGGAACTCCATCTTCCCCAAGCCTCAAAGACTTCATGGAGAGATTCAGTAGCTGCTGCTGCTAGTGTGTTCTCTGAACCAAAGACAAAACCACAGCAAATAAAATGGAAATAGTCTGAGAGAAGGTTGGATCCCTGGAGGGTTCAGTACACCAGGTAGAGCCATTCAATAAGATTAAAAGCTGGACAGCTTAATGTTCACCTGCCTCTGTGCAGTTCTGGGTGCCACAATATCAGAAGGATCTAAAGCTATTAGACTCATAGAATCATAGAATCAGTCAGGCTGGAAAGCACCTCTGAGATCATCAAGCCCAACCCTTGATCCAACCCCTCCGTGGTTCCCAGCCCATGGCATTGATGCCACATCCAATCTCACCTCAAACACCTCCAGGGACAGAGAATCCACCACTTCCCTGGGCAGCCCATCCCAGTGTCTGATTACCCTCTCTGACACAGGTGGAGCTGTGTCAGGGGAGAGTTAGGAGGGTATTAGGAAAAGGTTCTTCCCCCAGAGGGTGGTTGGCACTAACCAGGCTCCCCAGGGTAGTGGGCACGGCCCCAAGGCTGCCAGAGCTCAGAGTGGAATTGTTGGGGTGTCTGTGCAGGGCCAGGAGTTGGACTGGATGATCCTTGTGGGTCCCTTCCAGCTCAGGATATTCTGTGATTCTCTGTGCATGCATCTGGTTCCAGGCATGGCAGAGGCAGCACGAACAGTCCCTGTGCATTGTCCCAGTGGTGTGAAGGCAGAGTCATGTGCCACCCCACCTCTGGGTGCTGCTGGGAGGTGAACCCCTTCTGTCACTGGCCTTTCCTTCCATGAGGGCCTGGGGTGAGTCCTCCTCCTTCCCAGCTCACCCAAACTCTGAAAAGGCAACACCTCTGAGATCTGTCCCCTTTCAGATGAGGCTGAAAGTGCCCAGTAAGTCCAAAAGCTGGAGGTCTGGCCCTACAAGCTGTGCTACCTCTGTGGGTAACAGTCCTAATAGAGCCTCTCTCCTTCTCCAAACCACCTTGACACAGCCAAAAGAGATTGTCAGAGGGGACATGGACAGAGACCAGTCCCGACCTCACACAGCATTTCAATGTCAGAACTCAGAATCATTGAATCCCAGACTGGTTTGGGTTGGAAGGGACCTTAAAGCCCACCTTGTTCCACCCCCTGCCATGGACAGGAACACATTCCATTAGACCTGGCTGCTCCAAGCCCCGTCCAACCTGGCCTTGAATGTGGAAGTACCCTCCAAACCTCTGCTCCCCAGCACTGTTCTGCCCGTTCACCACTCTCTGAGCTTCGTGGTGGGACCAGACATCTCCTGAAGAGAAGCTGCAGAAATGCACTGGTGAGGGAAGCAGGCAGCTGCTCCAGTCCCTGGGGAGGACGAGGTCCTTGGAGTCAGCGTGACAGAGAAGCTGCTCTGCTCCTGCAGCTAAGTAGGCCATTTCCTGCACTCCAGGCGCATTTCTGTCATGCTTGTAAAGCCATGTACGGTTTGAAACAAATGAAAATTATAAGGATCCACCCCCAGCACTCGGGGAATTTGATCTGAAAAAGGAGCATGTGGAATAAAGCACAGGCAGGCAGCGACTGAGGGATGAGGCTGTGGAGCTGTGCACAGGGAAGGGCACACAGGACCAGCTTGGGGGCACGGGGGTCACCAGAGCCATGTCCCACAGAGCTGTGAGAGTGGAGTAATGGGGAGCTGCACAGCAGGAGGTGATGCTCTGGGGACTGTCAGCAGTCAGCCTGGAGAGCTGACATCCCAGTGGGACACCCTCAGTACACCTAGGCCTGGCAGGAGCACTCCCAGCACGGCAGGAGTTGAGACCATGACTCTTAATTCACAAATTAATTCATGGAGTCATAGAATTATAGCAGGTTTGTCTTGGAAGGGATCTTAAAGCCCATCCCATTCCACCCCCTGCCATGGGAAGGGACACCTTCCACCAGCCCAGGTTGCTCCAAGCCCCGTCCAACCTGGCCTTGGACACTTCCAGGGATGGGGCAGCCACAGCTTCTCTGGGGAACCTGTGCCAGGGCCTCACCACCCTCCCAGGGAAGATTAATTTACCGTGTAGCAAACCAGGGCCTGGCACATCCAATATCCCATCCCCTTCCAGACATCCCACTGCTGAAGCTTGAGCTCTGTGAGCCTCCATCCACCACCGTCTTTGCCTCACCAAATGGAGGTGACAGTTCTGCCACATCCCCCAGGCACACCAGCAACACCCCAAAAATGGGGCAGCACCCAGATATCACCAAGCAAGAAGCTGCTGCTGTGCCTCCTATTGCTATTTTAAAGCCCAGCTAATTAGTCTGAGCGTAACAAACTAACACACCCTGCACAGAGCAGGGGAAAGAATCATCCTCTGGTATTTCCAAAATGCCAGGATTCCATAAATAACCCCGCCAGCCTTTTCTCCTGGAGAATACCCCACTCCTCCACGGAGAACTGACAACCAGGAGCACCACGGACCCACCCGAAATCGATGCTGTCAGCCGGCCGTCAGCCCCGGCTCCAGCAAAGGGAGCTGCAGCTCACACGCTGCTTTTCCCTGGAAACTGCCACAAGGCAGCCAGGATTAGCTAATCAGAGCTGAGGAGCTAGAACTGGGGGAAAGGCAGATCTGATCCAAGATTGCCAGCTTTGCAGCTGGTTCCTACTTGCAAACAATTCATTTAGATTATGAAAGCAAGAAATTGAGTACAAAACCCCCTAGATTGTTTGCTTCCTGGAGAAAGAAAAGAAAAGAAATGGAATTTAGATTAAAAATTATGCAGAATAGTATTAATTCCCCACCCTCTCGTGCCTCCCCTCTTGCTGGAAAACCAGAGCTAATCAGAATTTCGCATTGTTCTGCTGCCACTGTCAGAGCTGCCTCAATGGAGGAGAGATAAAATACAGGAGGTGGCAGTTGGTGTTAACTCCTTAGAGTCCTGGAGTGACAGAAATGGGAGCATGGTGCCTGGTGCTGATACCCCATTTTCCCAGCGTGCTCTGGCCTGATCCCCTCCCTTTGACAGGCAAGTGTTGGGGTGCAAAGCTGCTCTCCATGCCCTGCAGAGCTCATTGCTCTGCTCTGGCACTGCCAGGAGTGGGCACCTTGTGTTTATTCCCCTCAGGGAAGGCTCGGTAGCTCTCAGGTGAGCTTTGCCCTGGGGGGGATTGGTGTCCCGAGGGATGGGGAGGTGCTGGATGCTTCTCCTTATGTAGGGCACAGGCAGAGCCACACTCATGTAGCTTTCCAGCTCGCTGTGTCCTGCTTTGTGCCAAGAACAGAGTTAACTAATTACCAATCAGGACTAAAATTCCCTACCTGGCTTCCCCCAGCAGCACTGGGACACTGATACCCAGCCAGGTGAGCAGAGGTGACCTAACCCTCCCCTGAGCAGGGCATGTGGAGGGGCTGAACTGGCAGCTGAGCCACTCTCCTGCTCTGCTGTGCCAGAGAACTGCAGGAGCAGCTCGTTCCTGGTGAGCAGGGACTGGCTGTGCCCTTCTTCAGCAGCCCCGGCCCAGGGGCAGCACCCAGACACTGCCAGAGACACGGGGACATCTCTGCTGACCCTCCTCAGCCACCAGTGCAGAAACAGCAGCTGCTCAGCACTTTCACAACCTGGCCAAATGCTTCCATCCCAAAAATAATTCCTGCTCCAGCCCCGTGCAGATGAGCCCTGCTGGGTACCGGGAACGTCCCACGGCACCGCTCCGACCTGCCAGCCTGGAAATCACTGCACAGCAAACAGGATTTACAGCCTTCCCAGCACAGGCATGGCCTGGAAACTGGGCACTGGTTTTCCTCTCCAAGGGTCTATGTCTGGTTCAGGAAGCAGGAGGAGTTGATGGACCTGCTGGAGCTGTCCTTGGATCATCCATACCTACCAAACTGGATAAACCTGGTCTGCACACTTCCCATACTTACAAACATTTGCCTTGCTCTTGCTGGCAGAGCCATAAGCACCTCTCCTGGGCAAAAGCCACCACTGTTGGATCTTCAGGAAGACCTTAGAGCCCCTTGCAGTACCTAAAGGGGCTCCAAGAGAGCTGGAGAGGGACTTTGGATAAGGGCCTGTGGTAATAGGCCAATGGGGAATGGCTTCCCACTGCCAGAGGGCAGGGTTAGGTGGGATATTGGGAAGAACTGTTGGCTGTGAGGGTGGGGAGGCCCTGGCCCAGGTTGCCCAGAGAAGCTGTGGCTGCCCCATCCCTGGAATTGTCCAAGGCCAGGTTGGACAGGGCTTGGAGCAACCTGGGCTAGTGGAAGGTGTCCCTGCCCATGGCAGGGGGTTGGGACAAGAAGAGCTTTAAGATCCCTTCCAACCCAAACCATGCCATGGTATGGCAGGGGTGGTGGCTGTTCCCTGTCAGGGGACATATTTTCCTTGCCATCACCTTCCTGGAGTGGGATAGGGATCTGGGCTCTAGTCCCAGTTCTGTCCCATTGGGAAGGCAGTGGCCTTTCTCCATTCCTTGATCTCCATCTTCCCAGGGCACCATGTCCCAGGCCTGTAGCAGCAGGAGCCAGTGATTAATTGTACTTGGCAATTCCCCACTGGCAGGGGCTGGAGGAGCACAAAGGGCGCTTTGTCTGTGGCTGTGAGCGCTGATAAAGCGGGGCCGGGATGACTCAGCCGTGGGTAATTAGACAGAGAACAGCTGATGTCTCGGGCAGGAACACCAGCCCTGAGCACGAGGAGCTCCCTGGATGCCTCTAACTGGGTCATGCAGGAGACCAGCTCCTTGTCCAGGCTCACCTGGCCCCGGCGTGGCCACGGCCCTGCAGCAGCACCACTGCCCATCCCAGAGCATGGCTGGTCTGCTCCATTAGAGCAAGGCAGGAGCTCTGCTGGGACAGTTTCACAGTGTGGGGTCAAACTGAGGGCTGATGGTCCTGCAAACACTCCTGGGGAGCTCGGCTGAAGAGCTGTAGGGTCGGTCTGTCTCCATTCATTCATCCATCCAGCCAGCCACCCACCCATCAATCCATCTGTCCATGCATCCATTCATCTGTCCATCTGTCCACCCACACACCCATCCATCACCCATCCATCCATCCATCACCCATCCATCCATCCATCCATCCATCCATCCATCCATCCATCCATCACCCATCCATCCATCCATCCATCCCACATCCATCCATCCATCCATCACACATCCATCCATCCTTCCATCCACCCATCTGTCCTTCTCCATGCCTGGCCTGCACATCCACCCCAGCTCAGCTCCTGCAGGACCAGCTGGACTCTCCCTCCCACAGGCTGGGACTGGGATTGGGATTGGGATTGGTCTGGGCCATGGGGACTCCTGCCCTGCTGTCCCTGGCCAATCCCTCATTTCCCTGCTCCTGCTGCAGCTGGGGGGAGATGTAAACCTCAGGCGGGGCTTTGCTGGGCTCCCCGTCCCTGCCTTGTGTTTGTGTGTGGCTGCTCTGTGGGGTGAGTGGATGGATCTGACCCCTGGAGCCTCCTACTTGCAGGCCTGGGTGATGTTGGCCATTTTCTGGCCATCAGGAACCTCCCAAAATCTTTGTGAGTTTTCAAAGATCCTTTTGAAGATGAAAACTTGTCTCCAGCAAGATCATTAAGTTGCTGCAGCTGGTTGGGATCTTCAGGTGGCTCCAATTGACCTGTTTGTGACCAAAGGCAGTGGTGGGGGCACTGGACCATCTCCTTATAAGGAAAGGCTGAGGGAGCTGGGCCTGTCCAGCCTGGAAAGGAGCAGGCTGAGAGGGGACCTCATCCATGTCCTTCAGCATCTGCAGGGAGATGTTAGGGACTGGACCAGGCTCTGCTTGGGAGTGCCCAGCAACAGAACAAGGGGCAAGGGGCAGAAACTGATGCCCAGGAAGTTCCACCTGAACACAGAATCCTTAGGGCTGGAAAAGACCTCCAAGATCATTGAGTCCAACCTTTGACCAACTACCTCCGTGGCCACTAAATCACAAACATGAGAAAGAACTTCTTTCCTGTGTGGGTGACCAAGCACTGGACAAGCTGCCTAGACAGGGTATGGAGTCTCCTTCCCTGGAGGCACCCAAAAGCCATCTGGACACAATCCTGAGTAACGTGCTTGGGGACACACTGCTTGAGCAGGGAGATTGGTCCAGGTGAGCTCCAGTGGTCCCTTCCAACCTGAACCATTCTGGCAGTCTCTGATCTGGACGCTGGGATGTCCTGGCTGAGCTGCCTGGTGCTGAAATCTTGGAGAATCCAAGTGACTTAGAAAGGGAAGGCAGGAGCAGGGCAGGGTGGAATGGCTGTCCCTGTCCCTCTGAGGGAACGTTATCCCTCAGCTGACAGCCACTGCTTGGGGCCTGGAGAATGCATTTGGCTTGTGCCCCACAGCTGCTGGCACTGATGGGGCTCTGGAGCTCTTAATGCCCAACAGCTGGGATTCCATGCCCTGAGTGGTGACTTTGGGTGTAGGGCTCCTCCTTTCCAGAGCTCTTGGCAGAAGATCCTGAGCTGTTGGTGGTTGATTCCCTCTCACAGCAGACTGGCTGGTGAATGTCTCCCAGAAAGCTGGGGAGTAGCAAGAACAAGTGGCTCCCAAGAGCTGCTGTCTCCAGTCAACTCAGAGCCAGATGCCTTGTCCTGTGGGGAGTTTGCTGTAAGACCAGTGTGACCGTTGTGCTGGTCCTAGTCTCTGAGCCCGGCCTGTCCTTCCACAAGATCCAGCCTCCCTTGGCAAATCTGGAAGCCAGCCAAGATGGTGTTTAGCTCCTGACAGACAACCTTGGGCTGCTTCAACCATCCAAAGTGCTGATGGCAGCCAAAGTGCCCTGGGGTCCTGTGAAGCTGCTCCTCTCCCCTGAAGGCAGATATCCAAACTCATGGATGTGACCATGCTAAACCGTGGTCCTGACCACTAAACTACCACAGTCCATCCATCCACCTGCTGCTGAGCATCTCACACAGCCACAGCCTGTACTCAGTTGCCCAGCCTCCAGAGTCTCCCAGCCAGTGTGTCTGGCAGCCTCCAAATATTGGAGTCCCCTTGGATCTCAAGCCAAGTCAGTTGTCTGGGCACCCTGGGGGTCAGCCAGACAATCAGTCCTGGCATGTATGAGCTATCCTGGCCAGCCTCGTGGGGCAGACAAGGCCCAGGAGCTCTGCAGAACCAGCCATGCTCGTGGGGTAAAGCAGGACTTGGGAACCAGAGCTCCATCCTTGGGAAAGGCTCCTGGCAGTGCTCCTGGAACCAGGCTGGGAAGGGCCAGTCCCTCGGGTGATGGCAGGTGTGCCACAAGCTGGAGTGAGGCCAGGAGAGGCTGAGGGAGCTGGACCTGCCTCGGTGTGAAGAAGAGAAGGGTGAGGGGTCTCAACCACTGCTCGGGATTGTTTGGTGCTGGAAGCAGAGAGGATGGGGAGGTGCAAAGCAGAGGGATGAAGTGGCAAAGCTTCAGCAAGGGAAGTGCAGATGGGAACAAGGCAAAGGAAGTGCAGCCCAAGAGAGGGACCCAGGCCAGCTGCAGGGTTTGCCCACTCCAAATGGTCCCCAGTTACCCCTCCAGCCCCTGCTCCGTGACTGGGGGGTAGCTACACTCCAGGTGGGATCTGGCCATCCCTTATAGACTGGCCTTTCTTCATTGTGGCTCCTGACTCTACTCCAGCCCCAGAGGCACTCAGGTGACCCAAATTCCTCTGCCTGCCTTCCTGTCAGGGCCTGGGGTGGGGGAAACACTTATAAACCCCCCACTCCGAAGTGGTCAGAGTGGTGAGGCAGCACTCCTGGCTCATCTGCAGCCTTTTCTCCTAAAATTTCTTTCCCACATGGCATCTTTGGGGCTACAAGGTGATTAACACCCCCTTTAAGCAAATTCTGGATGCCTTTAAGCCCCTGAGGTGTTACACATGGCTTACAAGTTGGGCTCCATTAGCACTTGATTTGCTGTTTATTAAAGCCTCAATTAATCTTGTATTAACGCTTTTCAAACACAACTTTTCCGGAGATGTAGCAGCCTCTGAGGCAAGGAGCTTAACTTCTCCCCAGCCTGGTGTCACCGATGTCAGGGAGGATTTAGCTCTGCATCTCTCCAGGCTGAGAGCTGAGGAGTTGGGAGGCTGCAGAGAGCGAGAGCCACCCATGAGGATGCTCTGATTAGTGTGGGATAACACCACCCCAGAGACACCTCTGGCTCTGCTGCTCCCAAATCTGGGGTGACTGGGGGAGTAGGATCCACAATCTGGGAGCCCACTGCCCACCCTACCACCCCGGGGGAGAAGGGGAGAGGTTTGGGGGCAGCCTGGGGGTGTTGTAGCTGGCAGAGGGAAGCTGTGCTAGCCAGGATCCTGCAAAGCTGGAGCAGGTAGAGGGTTCTGGAATGGGAAGATACTCACCTGAAAAGCAGAACCCTTTCCTGCCCCTGCCCTGGCAGCCCTGTGGCTTTTGGAGGGATGTGAAAGAAGGGCTGGATTCAGAGGAGTGTGGTCAGCAGGAACAGCACCCTGTGCTCCTCTGTGGGCTTGGGGTGCTGCCCCGGGCACCCTGAGCAGGCACGGCAGGGGTGCTGCCTGTGCTGGCATCCAGACCCATGTCCGGGCGAGGCAGGGGTGGGATGGAGGAGATCTCCCATCCCTGCCAAGCTGGGATGCTGCTGTTGTCATGGCAACGTGGGAGACCTGCGAGCTGGAGCCCATAACCCACCCCTTTGGGTGGTGGGGGAGTGTGCAGGGCTGGGGGTGCTCTCCATCCCCTCCCTTGAGCCCTGGCATCCCCCCCACACCCCAAAATTGCCATCAACCCCCTCCTCCCAAAGCTGACACACCCACCTCTCTTTCAGCTGAAAGACCCTGGTGAAAACACTGGGTTTTCCAAGGGGAAAAAACACCTTTGTATGAAAAAATGTGTCCAAACCCATTGCAGGGAGCACAAAGCCAATGCAGAGATGTCAGCAGCCTCCTGCTTCCCTCTGCCCTGTGCTGAAATCCTCCTGGCTGGCTGAGGCTGGAGCAAAGGCACTTAACACCCAGCAGGGTTTGGCCCAGAGCTGTTCCCTCTGGGATGCTCACAGGGCTCTTTCCACCAGGCAGGGATGTACCTGGGAACTGGCTGTGATGGGATGGGGCTGGAGATGCAGCCAGCTCTGCTCTCCCTCTTCCCAGAAGTGGCTGGATTGTCACACAAGGTCACCTCTCCCTTCTTCCACCAGCTATGGCCCTGCTGAGACATCTCACGTGGCACAAGCTGGATTTTTCTCCACCTCAGGACAGCTTTTGCTGTCTGGCTCCAGCAGCTCATCCCCGCTGGGGCCCTTGGCAGCTGCCAGGCTTTAACTGACGTCTGTCCATCATTCCCAGCAGCTGGAATCACGGACAGCAGAGGGGCCCCGAGGGAAGGACAGGCAGGGATGAACCTGAGCTGCATCCCCTCGTGCCTCCTCCCCCAGCTCCCATCCCTACAGCATTCCTGCTCAGCCCTGTGCTCGGTTCCGCTGGGGTGCCGGGTGGCACATGAGTCACATTTCCTCCCAACGCCCATTCCAGCTTGGTGCTGCCACTATTTTTGGAAATTCTTGGAAGCAGATCAGCCCTGAGAAGCACATTTAATGGGTCCTCACCACGCCAGGCTCACGTCCCCCCATGTCCCTGTGCCAGGCTAGGGAAGCCCCCGTCAGCCCGGATCCTGCACTCCCCTCCCAGTTTGGGATGCGTGAGTGGGAACTCACTTCTCATCCCACAGCCCCTCCTGAGTCAGGGGGGAGCTGAAGCACCGTCTTAGTGGCAAAACATTACCTTTTAAAGGACCTGCTTGGGATTGGGGTGGGACTTCCTGCAATGCCAGCTTGGCATGGATCATTGTGCTCCCATTGAGTGGATCATTCCCAGCTATTTTTACTCTCAACCCCTGGTGTTTTAGCTGGGGCTGCAGTGCCTCACTTGGTGTCTCTGAGCAAAACCGGGCACAATCCAGCTCTGGAATCAAAGGGTGGATGAAATGAGAGGAAGGTTCAGCAGCTGAGTGTAACAGCCAGGCCTTTCCAGCTCGGGAGAGATCTGGTTTTACACATGCACCCACATCCACGCCACCCCACACCTGCCACCCTGCGCCTCTTCCCTTCAGTCCTCCAGGATCTGTACAAATCGAGGAGTTATTTTCCTTTCAGAGCAGTGATTGTGCTGCTCATCCTTTGCTTGGGGCACTGCCCAAGGTCAGTGGTCACGGCCCCCGGGATGCCCGGCTGCCTTCCTGGCCAAACCTGGGAGCAAACTTGGAAGTAATGCAGGGATGTGGTGGTTTTGTTGGGCAGGTGGTGGCTTGGTAAACTTCAGACACGTTTTTTGGGTCTGAAGGTTTTACCTGGAGACAAGCAGCTCTGGCCCTCCCGGCGCTGCCGGGCTCAGCATCCCGACCTTGCCGGGATAAAATTATCCATTTCAGTTTGAATTAAAGGCAGCTCCGCTGGAGCCGCGGGAGGTTCAGCTCGAGGACGTCAAATGGCAGCGTTCCCTTTTTTTGTCTGCATCGGGGAGGGGAGGGTCCTGCCAGCCAGCGCCTGGTGACAATGACATTGATTTCCTGGACCTCTTGTCGTGGCCAAATCTGTATTTTTAGCTGGGGAAGAAAAAAATATAAATCACGTGTCGAAGCAATGCTTTCCCTGCCCTGCTGGGAGCGAAGGAGACAAGAGCCGTCGCTGCTGGAGTTGTGGATGAACGGGGCTCGGCGCCCTGTCCCTGGAGCGGGGCTGGGAATGCACCAAGGAGCTGCATCTTCCCGGGTCCATCCCAGGCACTGCTCCCAGCTGTGCAGCACACAGCCCCCGCCCTGGGCTGGGGACCGCGAGCCCCCCGCGATGGGGGTCCTGTGGCAGGGAGCAGTGGGACCTCCACTCCCAAGGGATCCCATCCATCCCCTCGGCATCCCCTGTGACTATTTATCTTCCGGGGCGGGCGCTGCCTTCATCTCCTCTTCCCTGCCACCTCCTCCTCGTCCTCCTCGCTCTCCCCCATCCTGTTCTCATTTCCCCAAGAAGACTTTAATGAAATCTGCCCTTAATTAAATCCACATTCATTTGCATAATTACCAGGAAATTGAAATTAGCCTGCGGACGTGGCTGGAATACATTTGGCATCAGGCAGCCCTGGCTGTTCAGAGGGGGCTGCACCAAGGGCAGCTCGGTGCCCCCCACCCAAGGGAGCTGCCGCCCTGCCCCACGGTGCTGCTCCCCGTGCTCCTTCCCTCCCACCCAGGGGTGGCCACGATGGCCGGGCATGGAGGGGACGTGGTGACAGTGGGGGGACAGCGAGCCCCAGGCAGAGGTTGTGCTCCCCCGCCCACACCAGCAGCATCACTTTTGCTTTATTTAATAAAAAAGTCTTCACCGCCATTGACAATTTTTTTTTTGTTGCTTTTATAACTATGTATTTTGTAATTTTTTATGGTTTCAGTTGTGGTTTTTGTTTTTTTTTTTTTAATCCTTTTCAACAGTGACAAACTGAGGTAACGTCTGTGACACTACAGCCTCTCCTACGGGAAGAAGGTCTGAAACCCGACAGCTGAGGGAACTGGAAATAAAAACCCGACAACCTACCGACACAGCGACCTCGATGGGGACAGAAATCACACGGGGCACCCCCCCGGGACAGACCCCCGGGAGGTGCCGCCGAGCCCTCCCAGAGAGGCACCGCCGAGCCCTCCCGGGATCCCTTATCTACATTATTGCACGAAAGATTGAGGACATCGAGGGACCTAAGGCAAAAAGGAGAAAAACCGGTGCCTAGAGCGTCTCTACTTAGGGGCAATGCTACTTCTAAGGCCGCCCGGGGCCCGGCACCGCGGGCGGGGGGCAGAGGGGCCGGGGGGCAGCAGCGGGGGCGGGGGGTCCGCCCGCCTGCTCTGTAAACTGCTGCTGCTGCTGCTGCTGGATAGCGGGATAGCCCTTGGTGCGGGAATTGCGGCGCCGGGGGGCACAGGGGGTCCCCCCGGCACCCACCCGATGGGAGGGAAGCCCAAACCATACCAGAGTGCTGCCGCCTTGGGGTGCCCCCCACCCTCTCCGGGTGAGCCCCCCACTCTGCTGGGTGCCCAAAACCACGAGGGGAATTGTGTCCCACACACACTCCCCCGTGACCTTGTCACTAAGGGACCACCAGCGGCTCCTGCCACCACCCCCTGCCTTGCTGCAGCCAGCCCCGGGGGTCCATCCCACCGCCTCCTCCCCGCCAGCCCCAGGGGAGAGTGACAGAGTTTGGGGAAGGGGTGACAGCGAGGAGGGGTGATGGAATGAGCACAGGGAACCAGGCTGGCTCTCTGGAGGCCGCTCGGAGCCCCCTCCCCTGCTCCCGGGGTGTGCAGGCCAGCCTGGGGCTGCACTGCTGCCACCTCTTCCAGTCCCCAGGGACAGAGAGTCTGCAGAGATGCCACTATGGCAGAGCCAGCTTGGCCCTGAGCATCCAACCTGCTGGATGGCACTGTGGCCACGGGCCACAGCCCAGAGCACAGCTCCCGGCTGGAGGGACCTGTCCCTCCAGTGGGGTCTGGGGCCATGTGGGGCAGGGCAGGGGCGACAGGGGCTGCCAGTGGCAGTGGTGGGACACACAATGACACACAGACAGGGACACTTGCTACATCGATGGCTGCCAGCACCTCCCACCACGGGGAGGCAGCCGGGGTTGCCAGGGGTCCTGGGCTGCCTGAAACCCCCCAGCTCCCCATCACCAGCCCGGTGCCCATCTCCTCATCCCTTCCTGGTCCCCACCAGTGGGGCAGGGATTGGTAGAAGGGGACAAATCATCACCCACCCAAACCTCCCCAAAGGCCTCCTCCATGGTATGGGGTCATCGGCCTTCCCGCTCCCAGTCCAGGGATCAAGCACAGGGTGGGGGAGAGCCAGTGGGCACTGCCTGCCTCGGACCTCCCATCCACTACCCTCCCGACTCTTCCTCCCTGTACTGGGAGACCTCTCCCCATGCCACCCTGTGGGAAGCCTCGGAGGGGCAGCATGGCCATGGCAGGACCGTGGGCACCCCTGTCCTCCCTGGCAGCGCGCGGTGCCCTTGGCTGGGCTCCCGCTGCCGGCCTCACCCAGGCAGGGTGGGGGCATTGGCATCCTCGGCGCTACGGAGCGCAACCAGTTCTGTCCTTTTCCTCTTCGTTTGTGTTTCTTTTCCTTTTTTTTTGCTTTGGGAGACCCAGAGCCTGGTCCCGGCTCGTGCCTCCACCACGAGCAACTCCTCCCATCCCTGTTGCCGGGGCGGGGGGACAGGACGGGTCGTGCGGCCGCTGCCGCGGCGCCGTCAGACGCAGATCTCTATTGCTGTGGCCAGGACCATCTGTCCTTTGCCTTTGTCCTGCCGTCCATCTGTCCTGCTGGCCGTCCCCGGGGCGGCCGCGCTGGACTCGGGGCCGCGCGCTCCGCTCCCTTCTGTCAGGACGGTCCTCTTGAGCGGGGCGGGGGTGCAGGAGCCGGCGGCCTCGTGGCAGTGGGAGCCGGCCGGGAGCTTGTCCCTGGTGTGTTTGCGGGAGCGGTAGGAGGGCCGGCACCGCACCTCGGCCATCAGGTCGCACTTGATGAAGTAGAAAACCTCCTTGACGGGGCAGCGCTTCTCGGGGTCGAGGGCCAGCAGGCGCTGGAACATGCGCAGGGCACTGTCCGTGAAGCGCCGCCACTGCGAGGGCAGCCCCCCCAGCCGCCCCTTCTGCCACCGCACGAACTCCTCGAAGAAGGCATCGGACGCCACCGCCGCCTCCCAGGGGAAGTTGCCGGTGAGGACGCAGAAGATGAGCACCCCGAAAGCCCAGACATCGATGCTGGTGTCCACAGCAAAGCCCTCGGCCCGGCCGGCCTGGCACACCTCGGGCGCCGTGTAGGGGATGGTGCCACTGATGCGCTTGACCCGGCAGCCCACCTTGCGGGTCATGCCGAAGTCGGCCAGTTTGACGCGGCGGCAGTCGCGGTCGAAGAGCAGGACGTTCTCCGGTTTGATGTCCCGGTGCACCAGGCTCTTGCTGTGCATGTAGTCGAGGGCCAGGCCCAGCTGCTGCACACAGCGCTTCACCAGCTCCTCGGGGAGCCCCACCTGTGCAGACACGGCGTCAGCCACCCGCCACCGAGCCCTGGGGTGTTCCCACCCAGCTCGGGGACCCCATATATATCTGTTACACATCCAACATGGTCATGGATGGTGTTATTTGGGTGCTTTCAGAGGCAGGGAGATGGGTGGTGGGACCTGGGCCAGCTGAGGGATGGGTGGTGACTCCCCATAGAACCCCAGGATGGTCTGGGTTGTAAGGGACCTTAAGGGCCATCTCATTTCACCCCTTGCCATGAGCAGGGACGCCTTCCACTAGACCAGGTTGCTCCAAGCCCTGTCCAACATGCCTTGAACACTTCCAGGGTTCAGGCAGCCACAGCTTCCCCAAGGGAAGGGTGATGGGAAGGCCACTCTAGGGATAGGTAATGGGCCTTAGGCCATCCTAGCAATGGGTGATGGATCTCAGACCACCCAGGGGATGGTCATAAGTCCCAGGCCACCCTACGGATGCATTACAAGGCCCAGATCACCCTAGGGGCAGGTGATGGGTCCCAGGCCACCCTAGGGATGGATGATGGATCTCAGCCACCCAGGGGATGGGTGATCAGTCCCAGGCCACCCTAGGGATGGATCTCAGCCACCCAGGGGATGGGTGATCGGTCCCAGGCCACCCTAGGGATGGATCTCAGCCACCCAGGGGATGGGTGATCGGTCCCAGGCCACCCTAGGGATGGATCTCAGCCACCCAGGGGATGGGTGATCGGTCCCAGACTTGCTTGTAGGTGCTTGTGTTCAGGAGTGATCCACACAGGGCTGCCCAGTCCTTGCACCCACAGCCCCCTCCCACAGGGGCACCAAAGCACCACAGCAGCTTTTCTCAGAGCCCTGGGGATGCTGAGCCCCCACATCCCAAAAGGGCTCCTGCGGGAGGGGCGGGGGCTCTCACCTGCGGCGGGATGATGTCGAAGAGGTCCCCACCAGGGGCATACTCCTGAGCAAAGACGTAGCAGTCCTCAGTTTCGAAGACTACGTCAAAGACCTTGATGATGAAGGGGCTGGAGGAGAGTGTGTTGGTGATGCTGAACTCCCGCAGGAAGTTCTTCAGCTTCGTCTTGCTCTTGTTGACGAACTTCAGGGCCATCTTGGTGCCTGCGGAGGGCAGGGGACGGAGGTGAGCTCGGGGCACGGTTGGGATGTGCCAGGCGCTCTGCTCCCAGCACAGCCCCCTGCTCCACTCACCTGTGCTTTTGTGGGACACCAGGTCCACCTTGCCGTAGGTGCCCTTGCCGAGCTCGCGGATGAGGTCGTAGTGCTTGCTGATGTCGGTGCCTGAGAGGGTGCGGATGGCCAGGGACTGCATGTCCTCGGTGATGAGGGGCACCCCGCAGCAGGCCAGCTTGCGCGACGGCTCCTGCTCAATCGAACCCGCGCTCATGGTTGCGCTGCAAGGCAGAGGCGTGGCAGCATTTCGGTGGGTGCTGCAAAGCCACCATGTCCTGTCCCATCCCATCCCATCCCGTCCCGTCCCATCCCATCCCATCCCATCCCATCCCATCCCATCCCACCCCCAGGGCTGGAGCAGCCCCCACTGAGTGCCACCCCTCTGTGCCCTGTGGCCACCAACCAAATTGCTCTGGAGAGGATACTCCAGTCTCTGTGGGGCTGCAGCCATGTGGGTCAGTGGTCCCTGTGCTACCAACTCAGGGGGACGTCTGGGGGCAAAGGGAGGGCTCAGGGCATGGCAGAGACAGGAGGGCAGGGATGTGGACACACACATGGACACACACGGACACACACATTTCCTCAGCCCTGGTGTGTTCACAGCCACCACACACTGAGACCTTTAGGGGCCCCCCACTGCTGCCACAGTCCTCAGTGGGGACCCTGGCAGCCAGCCCTGTCCCCTCCACCACTGCAGCCCCCTCCAGAGCCGAGCCTCCCCCAAGCCAGTGACACTCCAGAGCAGAGCCAGGGCCATGCTGCAGGAACCAGGCGGGATATGATGGCTCTTCCAGAAATCCCTCCATCATATCCCTCTGACTATCCATCAGCACTGACTCTTGGCCTCCCCCTGCCAAGGTGATGGATGCCCTGGTTCAGAGAATCACAGAATCCCAGACTGGTTTCAGTTGGAAGGAGCTTCAAAGCTCAACTCATTCCATCCCCTGCCATGGGCAGGGACACCTTCCTCTACACAAGGTTGATCCAAGCTCTCTCCAGCCTTCAACACTTCCAGGGATGGGGCAGCCACAGCTTCTCTGGGCAACCTGCGCCAGGGCCTCACCACCCTCACAGGGAAGAATTCCTTCTCAATATCCCACCTAACCCTGCGGTGTGTCAGTGGGAAGCCATTCCCCCTTGGCCTATCAGTCCAGACCTATCAGTCCAAAGTCCGTCTCCAGCTCTCCTGGAGCCCCTTTAGGCACTGGAAGGGGCTCTCAGGTCTCCCTGGAGCCTTCTCCAGGCTTTAAAATCCAAATTCTCTCAGCTTTTCCTCATAGCAGAGGTGCTCCATCCCAATAATCATCTTTGTGGCCTCTTCTGGACTTGCTCTAACAGATCCACATCTTTCCTGTGCTGTGGACCCCACAGCTGGGCACGATACTCCAGGTGGGATGTCACCAAAGCCGAGCAAGGGGTGGCCCAGCCAGCAGTACATGGACAACAGCACCAACATTCTTCACTCCCATCAAACCAGTGACTCTTTTTCCTCACTCTGACCATCCCTACAACAAGAGCTTGGAGTCACTCACCACACTGTCTTCAGGGTGCTGCGTCATCTTCCATCACCCCCTGAAGCACCCACAACCCCCCAGGGTCAAGATCACACCCAACCCTTTCCCAACAAGACTGAGACTGGTCTCCAACTTCTTCCTCCTTCCTTCCCTGCACCATGCTGCCTCTCATCCCAAAGCAAAGCTCAGCTTCTTCACTTATTATAGTTATATTTTTTTCCCTGGGAAGTTGGGGAAAAAATAGAAAAGGAACTTCAACATCATGATGTTCCAAAAATGTAACAGTTTGACTCATAAGATCTCCAAAGCAGCTCATCTCCATAGTGTTTCATTGGCCTCCTGGCAGAGGAGCACCATCTCAGCGTCTGGGTGCTGGAGGTGGAGGTGGATCAGTGCAGCAGCTTGCTGGAGGCAGGACTGAAAACAGCCCCCAGCATCCTGCAAGAAGAATTCCGTCTACACTTGGATTTACAATCACGCTCATCGATGCCTCTTAATTAACCGGTGTTGAAATGCAATTATTCACGTCAGGAAAGTTGGGCTTTGAGGAAAAGAACCTGTTGGTTGGATGGGAGAGAGGAGGGGAAGGATTATGCGTTGTGGAAATGCTTTCCAAGTCAAAGGCTGTTTGCTTTTCCTCTTGGCTCAACCTGTTGGGGTTTCCAGGTGTCTCTGACCATCAAACGAGGAAAATCCATGAGAAACAGAGATCCCACCAAGCCCGGTGTCCCTGCTGTGGTCTGCACGGCTGGCACAGGGATGTGCTTCCAGGGACGGGGACGTTGCCGGGATCCTGCCGCAGTGCCGGCTCCGCACAGCACACCCCGCTGTGCCAGGGCTAACGGGAACACGGAGCCATCAGCGATCCCGGGAGAGCCCCAACAGCAGCGGTGACCAAAATACCAATGTGCCGAGACCGAGGGAAGCGTAAACACAGAAGTTTTCATTAAAAATTGAAATGCTTTTGAAAACATGTTGGGTTTGATGTGAGCAGCGAAGCGGGGCAGCAGCGGGTGGGAGCGAGGGCTCATTTCCAGCTCTGCACGCTCACAGGGACAGCTGGGATGGGGGAACAGCAGGACACGGGGAGATGATGGTGCCAATGCAGCAAGAGATCCCACCAGCCTGGTACAGCTGGGGCTGAGGTCTCGTGTCTTTGGCTGCCCTCTGTGCCCAGGCCAGGCCCACCAATGTGCCAGATCGGGTCACCACAGCCAAAATGGGGCCTTTTCTCAGCGCACCAGCTCCTGCCCTGCCCCTAAACACTGGAAGATCACCATGCCCAAAGGAAGCCAAACCCGCCTTCTCCCAGCTCAGTTGTTTCGGGTGTTCCTGAAGGAGCTTTCCCAAGAAGGGAGTAAGGATGCACATCCCAGCTGAGCCCTGGCAAAGGCCCCCACCACTCTGGATCCTGGGAATGGCAAAGGGGCAGCAGAGCTGCTGCCACGTGGCACCAGGACCTGCCGCTCACCACAGGCAGTTCCTGCCGTCATCTCCGCATCCTGAACCGTTTCTCCTACTATTCAGACTAAAATTGTTCTGTGTTTAAGCTTCAGAACCGTTTATCTCATTGAGTGAGGAGGATAATCCACCCACTTCTTCCTTGCTCCCTGGCAGGTATTTATAGGCAGCCACTCGTCTCCGTCGGCAGCTGCTGCTCCTCTTCCCAAACCTCCCGGCTCCATCACCAACATCACAGAGCAAATCCCGGGAAGACATAATCCCATATCCAGAGCCCAGCATCCTGCCAGGTACTGAGGCCAGCACTAACAAACCATTCCCACTCTGATCCTTAGAAAGAGATGCTTTGCCCTGCTCTGCATCCTGCTCCACATCCCACACCACTGCACACCCAGCCCTGGGCACATCGGCTCTGCCGATAACTAATTGCAAACTCATTAAGAGCTCATTGAGAGGAGCAGAGGACGGCCCGGGAGAGCTGCCCCAGGCTCCCCTAGAGGAGGCTGCTGGAGCAGCAGCTGCTTGGAAATTAAGAGGGAAAGGGGGAAAAACTCCCTCTGGTCGCATCAGAGACTGACAGAAAAACAACCCATTTATTGAGGGAGGTTAGAGGAAAAGGGTTTGGGCTGACCCCAGTGCAGGGCTGGGAGCCTGGCCAGGGGATGGGACTTGCACCATGGGCTGCTCTGGGGAAAGGAATTGGAAAAACAAAGGGAAAACCTATGCAGGGCAGGGGCAGGGCCTTGGCAAGACCCCAATTTCTCTTTAAAGAGGGGAGAAATGAGAAACATGCAGCAGTGGGATGGGCACAGGCCCACACTGCTCTGTCCCTGCACTTGGTAGGTATTGGGCAGAGCTTTGATTTCTCCCTTTGCCATCCCCAAATCCTTAGTTATTAGCAGGTAACACTGACTCCCCTCCAAGCCCAGCAGGCTGGAGGCCAAGGCACCCATCAGGAGGAAGCTGCCTCCCTTCACACCCTAACCAGCTCCCAAACCTCCCCTATTTTCCCCAAACTACCCACTGAGCCAGCAAAGTCATGTCCAAGGGGGGTTGGCCCTTGGCTGCTCCTGGTCCCCCTCCTCCCACACCACCCTGGTGCTGGGGTGTCCCCGGGGCAAGGGGCCAGTGGTGCTTTGGCCGTGCCCCGAGCGGAGCCGCTGCCTCCCAGTGCCCCGCTCCATTTCCAGACCCCACTGCCTCTGTTCCTGCCTGACCCCGTTCCAGGGACATCCTCTCCTTTCCTCCGCACCGCTGGGACCCGCACAACAGATAACAGATATGAGCTGTGCTTCCTGGGGGCCGTGGCACGGTGGAGCCCAGGGAGGGCTTGCAAAGGCACCTTCACCTAACGAGGCCGTCTCTGCAGGCACAGGGGGAGGACAAGCATCTCACGGGGGCTCAGAGCCACTGGTACCTGCCACGGCTGGGCAGCCTCCACCCCGGCCAGCCATTGCCTCCCACCCCGCCAAAAGCAGCAAAACGTGTAGGGAAAGAGTTCCTTCACCCCTGTGCCATCCCAGGACCATCCGAAACCATTCGGGATAAGCTGAGTATGTCCAGGAAGTGGTCGGTCACAGGTGGCTCAGGGACATCAGCCTGTGGCAGCAGTTTGGGAACAGCCCCTCTGCCTGGGAGGAGCAGCCACCCCCAGAGAGGCCATGGATGGGGCACATCTACACGCTCTCCAGCTGGCTCTGCAGGGAAGTGCTGGAGCACCACTGACACCACCCGAACTAGCACCAAACCTCCACCAAAGCACCTGCAGCAACTGGTCACTTCCCAGTGACTCCAATCTGGGACTGAATTGGCACTGAATTCCAAGGTATCCAACAATTCTCATACCAGCTCCTTGCCTAGACTAGAGCAGCCTTCTCAGCACCAGGCTCGTCTTCAGCAAAGCCAATGAATGCCCAGCCACGTGCAGGATCCCAGTTGGCAGGAGCTGCTCTCCCGGTGGGGATGTCCCAGCTGTGGGGCAGGGTCAGGCCCCCTCACACCCATCCGTAGTGTCTCCCGCTGTGGGATCCATCTCCCATCCTGACTATCAGCCTGTGACAAGATTCCTCAGCCTCTGGTCCCAGGATTCAGGTTTCGCAGGCAAATTTGTGAAGAGCAAACAAAGCAGCACCAGAACTCTCTCCTCCAACAGCTCCTGGGGAGCCACCACTCTTCCTTCCTGCTGCTGTCCTCCGTGCCCTCTGCACTGCTCCCCCGGAGCTGCCAGCAGGATTTTCCCCGCCCTCATCCACACTGTGCTGTGCTGTCTCTGTCCATCAGCCCTGGTGACAGGACCTTGGCCACCTTTCAGTGCTTCGGCCTCCCGGGATTTCTGCTGCTGAGCGGGATGGTTTCGTTAGGACCTCAGCTCCTCCAGCCTCCAGCTGCTCCCGCCTTCACCGCCGGCACCGGGGATTTATGATTACTTCATTGTTTGATTGGTTTCATCAGCCTGTCATCATCTCCCTCCCAAAACTCTTCCACCAGCGCCAGCAGCACCGCACGGTTGGGATCTGCAAAGACAAATGCCCCGAACGGCACCTGCCCATTGCCTGCCCACCGGGTCCCCAGGGCAGGGCCAGCTGGCCCTCAGCCCTGCTCACTCCCGGGGACAATGGGGGCACATCACCCCACCAGAAAAACCAGAGCTGACACCACCCAAGAGGCTGCACAGCCTGTACGTGCCCCACGCAGCCTGGGCATCCCCCCTGCCTCGGCCCCGGCTCCCACCGCTGGGAATGCTCCCAGGAAGGAGGGTGCTCCCACCGCCACCGTGCCTCATCTCCTCCCACGGCATCCCGGGCAGGGCACGGGCACACCCCGCTCAGGGCCACCCTGAGCGCCGGGCAGGTCGGGGGCTCGGTGTGTGGGCACCCAGCTCTGAGCTTCACCTCCCCGTGGGTGACACCTCCACACCGGTCTGGCACAGAGGGGTGCTGAGGCTGCACCACCCTGTCCCTGTCCCCGCTCCCGGTCCCCGAGCTGTGGTGGGGCTCCCGGCTGGCGTCGCCTGCCCGCGGCCACAGCGGCAGCGGGGCCGGACCTGGAGGAAAGTGGGTCACGCTCCCCCTTCCCCGCCGCAGCCGGGGAGAGGCTGGGGTGGGATGGAGGGGGGTCCACACCCGTGCCCGCACCGAGGGGACACGGGGGCACATGGGGGGGGGGGAAAGGGGGGACAGGGCAGGTGATGAGGGAACATAAGGGGACATGAGGGGACACAATGAAGGGACACGAGGGGACACAAGGCGAGATGACAAGAGGAGATGAGATGGGGAGATGACAAGAGGACAAGAGAGGACACAATGAGGAGACAATGAGGGGACAGGAGGGGAAATGGTGAGGGGGCTTGAGGGGAGATGACAAGAGGACATGAGGGGACAACGCGGGGAGGTAAGAGGGAAGACAGGAAGCTGATGAGGGAACACAAGGGGAGATGAGGGAACATGGAAAACAAGGGGAGATGACATGGGGAGGTGATGAGGGGACACAAGGGTACACAATGAGAGGACACGATGGGAGGTGATGAGGGGACACGAGGGGACATGGCCTGAGCTGCCCCCGAGGCCGCCTCTCCCTGCTCTCCCCTTCCCCTGCTTCCAGCTGCCTTCCACCTCAGTGCATCCTTCCAGACGCCCCCAAATCCATGGGGAGCCCCCGGGGACGAGCCCCCCGGTCCCCCGGCCCCGGCTCCGCTCCGGTGTCGCTCAACGCCTCTCCGTCCCCATCCCTCCTCCCCGTCCCCCCCGCGCCGTGCCGGGGCCGCCCGGAGCGCAGGTGCCATCGGCCGCAGGAGGGACCCGGGCCGGGGAGGGCGGCCGATCCCGGGGGCAGCGCCCGCACCGCGCGGTGCCTCTCCCCGTTCCGTTCATCCCGGAGCCCCGGTTGTACCGGGATGAAGGGTTTGCCCCCTCCCAGCGCCGTGCGGGCAAACAAAGGGCGGCCTCGGTACCGGGCGGGCAGCGTCTCCCGCACCCCCATAGCCGCACCCCCATCGCCCCACCTCATCCCCGCACCCCCAGCCCCGCACCGCCGCCTTACCGGAGGGACGAGCCGCCGCCGCGCCCCGTCCCCGGCGGGAGAGGAGCCGCCGCTGCCGCCCTCCGCTCGCCCCGCCGGGCTCCTCATGCCGCGGCCCCGCCGCCGCCGCCGCCGGAGGAGCGGAGCGGAGCGGAGCCGAGCCCCCCGCAGCCCCCGGCAGCGCCCGCCCCGCGCCGCGCTCCGCCCGCACCGGCACCGGCGCCGCCCTGGGGAGGGAGCGCGGAGCGGGAGGAGCAGGAGGAGCGGGGGGGCTCCGCCGCCGGCCCCGCGGGGATGGGGAGATGCGCGATGAGGGATGCGGGGCGCTGCTTGTCCCCGCCCTCCATGTAGCTGAAGGGATTAAGAGCGGGAGTAGCCCTGGAGAGGGGGGTCAGGGATGAGCCGCCCCCTCCCCACCGGGTGCGGAGCTCCGGTACCGCGGGTTCGGCACGGAGCAGACCACGGGGCTGGGGACAATAGAGACGAGACCGGTGCTCCTAAGGGGTCAGCTTCACACCCCTCACCCTCCCAAGGACCCCGATAGTCTGAGCTTGGAGCATATGAGGGTCAGCAGCACCGGCACCATGCAGCAGGAGTGTCCAGGCACACACGCCTCCCACAAGGCACAGCACTGATCCTGCTGCCCACTGGTCCCCCGGGCACTGCTATCCCTGAGCCCTTCAAGGCTTTGGTCCCTCTCCCTTGGCACAGGTGATGTCCACTGTGGTGTGGGTGATGCCCACCATGAATCCTAGAGTGATGGAATGGTTTGGATGGAAAGGGACCTGCCATGGGCAGGGACACCTTCCACTAGACCAGGTTGCTCCAAGGCCCATCCAACCTGTCCTTGAACGCTTCCAGGGATGGGGCAGCCACAGCTTCTGTGGGCAATCTGTTCCACCATGGCACAGGTGATGCCTCACCATAGCACAGGCTGCTCCCCAAGAGCTGCTCCTCAATACATGCAGGACATGAGGCTTCCCACAGATGGTAAGACCCTTTGGGCTGAGCTAGGGAATACCAGCTGAGGCAAAGGCAGCACAGAGGCTTTCCTTCAGCCTCCTTAAATTTGGCAACACGCTCAGCAAGCGATGCCAGAGCTGGGCACCAGGAGCTCCCAGGTACCTCCAGGCCAGGGGACAGTGACAGCTTTTCCGGAGGAAGGTGAGGGGTAGGCACCGTGCTCTTCCTTGGAGCACCCCTGGGCACATCGCCTCTTCCTGCATTTCCTTCTGTTCCCACAGACGTGGAGCAGGGACATTTAACACAGACCACAATTTGTTTGACTCTCAGCTGGGTGCTGGGTCCCTTTGCTCCCCTGATGCCGCTTTGACCTGACCCACAGCCATGGGGCTTCCTCATGCTCTGAGGGGTGGCAGTGGGCTGTTCCCACACACCAGCTGTGCCTGCTCTGCTGGGATTGGGGCTGTCCCATTGCCCCCTGAGCCACCCAACCCCTGGACAGGGCGGGGGAGCCATCGGCACTGACTCACTGCCGGCTCTGATCTGCTCCTGTAGAGGACGCAGAGCAATGAATCTTTTCATGAATGACTTTAAAGCAGGAGGGTGAATCACACTCCAGCACTGTGCTTTAATTTGTGTCGGGATCGGCTGTGCCACTGTCACCCTCTTCCCGCTTGGCAGCTGCACGGGGCACTGCCGGCCCCAGGGTCTGGGCTCTGGGAAAGGCAGCGGTGCCAGTGCCCTCAGTCTCCCTCCACTCACCAGTTCCTGCAATAGCTCCGGCACCCGTGGCTCGAGTGCTCCCAGTGTGGGTGATCCCCGCTGGGATGTGGGTGATCCCCACTGGGATGTGGGTGATCCCCGCTGGGATGTGGGTGATCCCCACTGGGATGTGGGTGATCCCCGCTGGGATGTGGGTGATCCCCGCTGGGATGTGGGTGATCCCCACGGGGATGTGGGTGATCCCCGCTGGGATGTGGGTGATCCCCACTGGGATGTGGGTGATCCCCGCTGGGATGTGGGTGATCCCCACTGGGATGTGGGCATCTGCGTGGCGTGAGAGCAGAACTGCCAGAGCCAAGTGCCCCCCAAGCACCCCAGTGCCCACAGGGTGGGCTGGATGGGGGCTGATGGTGCCCAGAGCAGCTGCTGTGGGGCTGGGAAAGGGGTGGCACAGGGCAGGAGAGCATCATGGGGTGAGGGTGCTGGGAAAAGGGAAAGTTCTGGGAGATGGGGGCAGAGCTATGGTGCTCCCTGCACCATTGGGCCAGCAGGACACAGGCCGGTGAAAGCCACACCTGCCTTCCTTGCACACCCCACTCCATGGGCTGCTGGGGACAGAGTGGGTCCAGCCTCACCCCTTCCCACGTCCCATGTCACCCTGTGTCCCCTGCCTGTCCTTGCCATGCCATTCCAGCTCCCACAGCCTCCGGCTTGCAGCATTCCAAGCTGCTCCTCTGAGCTCTCCTTTGGCTCCCGCCCTATTTATAGCTCAGGGCTGTTTCTAGGTCAGGTGGGAGGTGCCAGTGCCCAGGGAGCCAGCCCAGGGACCACGGCAGGCTGCGGGATTGGTGTCACAGGTCCTACACATGGATCATCTCCGAGTGTCACCCCCCCGTGCTGGAGGATGGGGCTGTGCTGTGCTCTGGGTACACAGAGGCTGAGCTGGCAGTGAGGGACCAACTGGGCCTGGCAGGGCTCCATGGGGCTCTGTGGGACTCCATGGGGCTCTGTGGGACTCCGTGGGACTCCATGGGGCTTGGTGGGGCTCAGCAGGGCTCAGTGGAGCTCTATGGGAATCCATGGAGCTTTGTGGAGTTCTGGGGGGCTCCATGGGACTCATCAGGACTCCATGGGACTCCATGAGGTTCACCAGGTCTTTGTGGGGCTTTGTAGGGCTCAGCAGGGCTCCATGGAAGATTCCACAGGGCTCCATCAGCACTCTGTGGGGTTCTGTGGGGATCTCTGGGGCTCCATGGGGCTTAATGGACCTCTGTGGGGCTCAGCAGGACTCCATGTGGCTCCGTGGGACTCTGTGGGGCTCCATGGGGCTTGTCAGATCCCTTTGTGGCTTCCAGGCTGCAGCCTGGGCCCTCGCCAGCATGTGGGTCACACACACTGAGTAATAGTAACACCAGTAGTACCAGGGAGCGTTTGCACCGAGCTTGTGGCCTTCAAAGCACTCCCAGAATATTAATAACTAATTAAGATTAACGAGATGAAAGAAACCGGATCAAATATGTTTATCACCTCATACAATCCCAAACCGTGCGAAGATCCCCCAGCTCCCCGAGGGACAACGAGTGTCCCTGGGATTTCTGCTCAGAAAGGGAATATCCAGCTTGTGCCATGAGATGTGCTTGGACAGGGTGGGTGGTGGGAAGTGACCTGGAAAGCCCCAAATTTTTCAGCAATCCAAATCCCCTCGGAATTCAGCGAGAAGGTCGGTTGCCCCTTCAGCGTCGCTTGGCCGGAGCAGGAGCCCAGGGGCTGAGCCCCCCACGATCGGGGTTCCACTGCCACCCGCAGCCTGTCACGCACCGGTGATATGACCCAAAACCTGCCGGGCTTGCTGCGGGGATGCTGGGAAGGAGGAGAGGGAGGGAAGCGGGGAGGCTGACGCGGGAGCGGAGCACGCCGGGAGCCGCAGCTCCGGCAAAGGGAACCGCTCGTCCCGGGGGGCTCCGCCGTGTCCCGGCTGGGGGCCGAACACCCCCCACCCCGCCAGCCCGGGGGGCGCTGGGTGCCCCCTCCGTCCCTGGGGACAGCGCCCATCCACGGGGAATTCCAGGGTAAAGGGGATTGGTGGGAGCTGGTTCCCGGACTGTGGACGGGGGGCTCTGCGCCCCCCACCTCGGTGGTCCCCCCACGCGTGTGTTGCCATCCCACGTGGTGGCAGCCGGGATGAGATTCCCAGCGGCTGCTCTCAGGGTCGGGGAGGGGACACGACCCGGGAGCTGTGGGGCAGCGGTGGGCACACGCCAAGCCCCTGCCAGCGGCCCTTGGGGTGATGTCCCTGTCCTCGGAGCCCCAGGGCCCGTCCGTGCTCCCGGGGGACATGAGGTGGACCCCAACAGCCGGGCGGGGGGCACAGCGTCCTGCGGGCTGGGTCAGGACCGGCAGCACCGGCCGCACTTGCCGGGAGCTTGGGAATGGTGTTGGCTCTGGAGCCGAATGATGTCTGTGCAGCTACCGGGCTGGAAGGAAACCGAGGGGGGTTCTTTTGAATGGGTTTCCCGGGAAAAGAGGCAGAACGTGTTTCTTCGGGGAGAGGGAGGGACGGAGCTGGGGGCACGGGGAGAGCCACGGGGTCTGCCCTGGCACCCGAACACTTCGGCACCCCGGTACCCAGCACCATCCAGCACCGCACGGCGCCGGCCGCCTCCGCTCGCAGCCCGTTCTCCTGGCACCATCTAGAGGCTGCGGGGACAGGCACGGGGGGACAAACACGGGGGGACAGACACGGGGGGACAGGCACGGGGGGACAGGCACGGGGGGACAGACGGGGGGACAGACATGGGGGAACAGGCACGGGGGGACAGGCATGGGGGGACAGATGCTGCCACAGCATCCGTGCGTGAGGCCCACTCACTGCCCCTGGCACAGGTGGCAGGACCAGGGAGCACCCTCTGATAGCACCCTTTGGTCACCCGAGAGGAGCTACCCCACTGGGGCTGTGCTGGAGGTGACGTGCAATGACAGCCATGTCACCATGGGATGCTGACAGGCTCAGGGACAGACTGGTGACAACTAGAGGGGTGTTCAGACACAGGGACCCCCCCAGCGTAGCCCACGCTGGAGCAGGGCAGGACAGGCACAAGCCAAGGATGTTCCTCCTTCTCCATCCCCCTGTGCAGGGAGGGGTGGTCCCTGTGGCCACCTTCAGGACTCTGGGCCACCACACTGCCACCCTGGGTGCTTCCTCTGTGGCTGAGAACAACAAACTTGTGGCACCTGTGACACAGCATGCTGCCAGTCAGCTCCAGCCCCAGGCTGGGCTGTGGGATGGGAGCCCTGGGAATTCTGTGCATCCCTCAGCCAGCAGCACCCACACCCAAGGCCCCTCTCGATCCCTGGTCTCCCTGTCCCCCCCACCTGGGCAGTGACTCGCGGGAACCAAGGCTCCAAAACCCCAGGATTTACACCAAAACAAATCCTACAACTTCCCGCACACCGGGAGGAAGGACAAACTGCCTGGATTGTCCCACACCCACAGCCCAGCCGGTGGCCCTGAGCCCCCCCCAGCCCTCGCCATGGGCAGCCAGTGCCTGGCAGGCTCCTGGCTGGAGCTCTGCTCTGGGGATGAAGGCATGGCACAGGAGCCGGCAGTGGCTCAGTGCCATGGAGGAGCAGTTGGGCACAACATGTTCCAGCATTCACACCTCGCATCCTCACCGGCTGCCCGGCTAATTCCGGCACATTCTCCTTGGCTGCCGCTCAGCAGCGCCGATGGCAGAGGAGATTTTGGGGAAGGGGGAGGTGAGTGCTGGTGCAGCTGCTGAGAGGGATGGGCCTTGGGGAGCCTCGTGGCTGTCCTTGGGGACCCTCAAACTGCTCTGGCCCCCTGGCCCCAGCCAGCCAGGGAAGAGGAGAGACTGGCCAGGGACCCTGCTCAGGTGGGCAGGAGTGGGTGGGATGTCTCCTGGATGGATTTGGGATAGCTCTGGAATGCACATCGCTGCCCACAGCCCCGCTCCCATGAGCACACCAGCATGTCATGGCACGCCACAGGATGCCCACTGGGTTCCCCAGAGTGCTGCTGCCAGGGAAGCACATGGCAGACACTCACATGTGCTGTGCACTGCAGCCTCTCCGGGCACTGCACGGCACAGAATGGGGTCTGGACTTCTCCGGCCAGGAGAGGATGCACCTACTCCAAAGGAAACTTTGGCATGGCCCACGCCAGGGTCTGTCCCCCAGCCCCGCTCGGTGCCCTGCTCCCATGCCATGCCCCACCATGGGCTCATGGCACAGCCCCACCAGTGCTGTGCCCCCACCAGTGGTGTCCCGGGACCCGCAGCACTGACCTGTGCAGGTGCAGGGGCTGCAGCTCCTCTTTCTGGAAGCAGATGAAGCAGAAGGAATCCATCGCTCTGCTCCAGTGGCCGCCGTGCCCGGGCGAGGGGGACCGCAGGGCACGCAGTGCCGGAGGGGTGTTGGCATCTTCCTTGCCGGTGCCGGCGGTGGCCGGAGGCTCACGCTGGCCCTGTCGGGGCCATGGTGTCGGGGGGCCCGTCACACGGCCGGGCTGAGCACCGGGACCGGCTGCTCACCGGGCACGGGGGCAGTGCCGGGCTGTGCCGTGTCCCACGTCGCCCTCGCTCCGGGGCTGACGATGCCCAGTGCCGCCCCGGCACCCATCGTGCAGCCCGGCCGGCGGCAGTGCCATTCCTCAGGGGGTCCGAGCCGGCACCTGGGATGGCATCACCCGGGAGAGGGGTCCGAGCCCTGCGGTGCTTCAGAGGCCGCGGGAAGCGGCTGCCCCGTGGCACCGGACGGTGGACGGTGCCCGTGCGGCTGTGAGGGAAAAGTGTCCCCTGCAGCAGGTGGGGTCCAGCAGGCTCTGGCAGGATCCAGCGGGGTCTGGAAGGGTCCGGCAGGCAGGCGGCCGGGTCGGGAGCCCAGCACGCTGGTGGAGGAGGAAAGTTGTGTCGTCGTGGAGCGGCGGCTCCGCGGGGCTCCTCTCACCGGTGGAGCAGCCGCTCGCTCTGACAGCTGAACCAGCGTGCGAGTATTAATAGCTCCAGACTCCCGCGGCGAGGCTGGAAGTTAACTCCTCGCCTGCCGCCTGCCCGAGCTCCATCTGCCCTCTCCCGGCGCCTGGAGGCTCCCTCGGGGCTCGCCAGGGCTGCAGCTGAGACCTGGCAAACTCAGCCCACCCGCCCCGTGCACGGGGTGTCACCGAGGGACCCATCCTCCGTCCCCACTGCCCGTCTGACTTCCCAGGCTCTGACACAGGAGACATTGCACAACCCGGGGGCAAATCTCTCAGCCTGGGTGCCCGTGGGTGCCCTGTGCCCTGCCAACGGTGGAGTGAGTGGCCTGGGAGCCATCCTGGAGCCATCCTGGAGGACTGCTCCCCACTGCAGGGCACCTGACAGGAGCACCACGGTGCCCTGTGAGGGGTGTCCCTGTCCCACAGTCCGTGTCCGTGCCCCACGAGTGGCATCTTTGCCCCACAGTTGGTCTCCCTGCCCCAAGAGGGACCATTGGTACAAGGCAGGGTGGCCATGCCAGCAGTGTCCAGCTGCTCCAGGCCGATAAGCCAGTCCAGCACCCTGGGCCAGGCACCCACGAGGCCCCATGCACTCACCATTACCCATCCACCGGGACCAGCTCAGGGACCAGCACATGTCCCCCAGATCCCTGAGACCCAAATCTGGTCCATCACCCCAGCCCACATCCAGAACCCAGGGACAGAAGCAAAGGGCATGTCTTTGGGAAGTGGGAGCAGGAGGACATGGAGAGGTTTCCCCAGCTTGGCCCATGGGCTTCGTCATCTCTCACCCTGAATTATTCAGTGCATGGCTCTGCCTGTGGCGTGTCTGCTCCAGCCACACCCCCAACTAATGGCAAAAATTGATGGCTTTTTAGCTCCTCACGGCCAGAAAGCTCCAGCCATGCTGCTCTGGGTCCTGTCCCCCAGGAGAGAGATGGAACCAGCCTGGAGGGTAGTTTATCCCAATTTCATCTCATAGAATCACAGAGTCATGGAATGGTTTGGGTCGGAAGGGACCTTAAAGACCATCTCATTCCTCTGCCATGGGCAGGGACACCTTCCACTAGCCCAGGTGAATCCAAGCCCCATCCAGCCTGGCCTTGGACACTTGCAGGGATCCAGGGGCAGCCACAGCTTCTCTGGGCAACCTGTGCCAGGGCCTCCCCACCCTCATAGACAAGAATTCCTTCCCAATATCCCATCTAACCCTGCCCTGTGTCAGTGGGAAGCCATTCCCCCTTGGCCTGTCCCTCCAGGCCCTTGTCCCAAGTCCCTCTCCAGCTCTCTTGGAGCCCCTTTAGGGGCTAGAAGGGGCTCTCAGGTCTCCCTGGAGCCTTCTCTTCTCCAGGCTGAATGTTCCCAGCTCTCCCATAAGAGAGCATAAGAGCTGTGCAGAGTGTTTGCAGTGATCCTGTTTCCATGCTGGTCCCTGGCAGCCCCTCTCCTGCCCGTGGGATGCAGATGGGTACCCCCACCACAGCCAGACTCCCATGGTCCCCCAGGTCCCCCCAGTGCGGCGCCAGGGCCCTGGCACCCACCCAGGCACCCACTCACCAGGAACAGGCTGCAAGGAGCAACAAAAAATGTTAAAATTTAATGCCTCAGCTAATGGGCCGAGTGGAGCGGAGCAGAAACACGGAATAAAAGGGAACTGGCCAGTGTGTCCAGTCCCTGGGAGCCCCTGATCCCACTCCACACTATGCTTCCTGGAAGAAGGGGAGACCTTCCCTGGCTGATGGGACCCTGCTGCCCCCTCGCTCAATAAAAACCCAGTAGTGTCAACCCAGAGAGGTCATGAACACTTGTGGCTCCTGATGGATCCCCACAGGAGCTCGTGGTTGGTGACAGACTGCTCAGGGTGGGACCTGGCTCATGGGAGCCCAAGCTCCATCCTCCTCCTCCACCACCACCCGCACCTCTGCTGGTGTCCCCACAAAACCCATGGGAGGCTGAGAGCAGGGAGGGGTGTGGAAGGGTAGGTCAGGATATCCTGCTGTGTTGCCTGGGTGGGATTTTGAGGTCTGGGAAGAAAGTTGGGACAGATTCTGATCTTTGTGTAGGTTTGAAAGGAGCCACAGCCCAAACGAGTCCTCTCTCCTGTCTGTAGGAGAGTGGAGGAATCTCTCACTGGAGGGAGCAAGCTGCCATTGCTGCCCCTCTCCCACCTGCTTCTCCAGCTCTGGAGCTGTTGGAAGGGGTGATTTGAACACTGGGATGAATTTCCAGGGCTCCCTTTCAGATACCTGCAAAACATCTGACTCACAAAGCCTGCCTGGAGCTTGTTCCTGCCAGTGCTCCCCCACACCTCCTCCTCAGTGCCCTGACCCGTGGGCTTCTTCGGTCCCAGTCTAGGAGCAGCTGCCCCTCACGGGATTTGGAAAGCCATTCCTAGGGATATAATCAGTGTGCCAAAACCCCAGCACCCACACAGCCCCAGATGAATCCCAGTGGGGAGCAAAGCAGGAGGCAGGAAGACCTGGCCAGGAGCTGTGGTGGCCACAAAGGTCCCTTGCCCACCACGGCCACCCTGGATGGTCCTGACCGGTCTGCCCAGCACAGGGATGTGGGATGGTGTGGGATAACAGCCCCAACTGACCTCTCTCCATCCCTGGGACACCAGGCTGTGGGTTCCTGTGCTTCACACAGGTGGAGGAGGATGGACACCCATTCTGGAGAGAGGCATTTTGGGAGCACCCCTTCCCCAGAGCACAGGCTGCGGTGGGTTTATGTAATGAATTACCCACATTTGTACTTCCTGCAGGAATTTGTGCTCGGGAATTTTACCTGCTGGGTTTATACATCTTGCTAAATAAGCAAACTCCTTGCCAAGGAACTCGGGAGACACGGGGAGTGGTGGGGGTTTGTGGACAAAACTTTTCCAAGCTGCTTTATTGGACTTATAAAACACAGCTTAACCCTTTTCATTAAATTGCTTTACATGAGGTGGCAGGGCAGTAAAATGCTCACTTATCCATGGCATTCCAAATGAGTTACAGCTCAGTTTGTGGTAGGAACAATGAAGGAGATGGGAACAGAGAGGTGGAATGGGAGGGGAAGCCCCGCCAGCGGCTGGGTTGGTGCGAGGCTCAGACTCACCCTGACAGCAAAACCCCAAATGCTGCAAAACAGGAATAAAGCAATTAAATGTGATGAATATTCGAATGTGGGATTGAAGGGGCTGCAATCAAGGCTGGGAGCTGTGCAGGAAGCTTGGATAAGAGGGCTTCAAATCACCTTCCAGTGCATTTGAGCGGCTGGTTGTAATAACAATTAAGTGATAAACCATGCAGAGACAAATTATTTTCACAAATCCTGTTCCCTTGATCTCCCAAAACAGCTGTTCGGCTCCACAGTATTTCCCTTTCTTCTGTGTTTTAAAACATAAAGTTACATAAATAAAAAAAGGAGGAGGACTTCTCCTACCTTGTGGCTAGTCCAGGCACGGTCCAAACCATGCTGCCTCCCAGTTTGAGGAGCCCCAAACTCAAACGGGGGCTGCCACACTCAGTGATGGGGTGGATTCTGTATTTTCTTTAAGATATGGCACTTGCAGCAATGGGCAGAGCTCCAGAAATGGGATAAAGCAGACCCAGGGTCTGGCATGGCCACGTTTCCAGGACACAGTTCTTACGCTCCAGGGCTGCTGGTGGCAGAGGGAGTCCTTGCACCTCGAGTTTCGAGGATCTACAACACCACGATCCCCCGATGGGATTGTGTGAGACCTGTTATTGCCTGTGTGAGGCACAGGGACACTGGGGACACCGTGCTGTGTCTGTAAGATCTGAAGGAGGCCTGGAAGAAAAATGGGGACAGACTTTTTATAAGGGCCTGGAGGGACAGGACAAGAGGGAATGGCTTCCCACTGACACAGGGCAGGGTTAGATGGGATATTGGGAAGGAATTCTTGGCTGTGAGGGTGGGGAGGCCCTGGCACAGGTTGCCCAGAGAAGCTGTGGCTGCCCCATCCCTGGAAGTGTCCAAGGCCAGGTTGGATGGGGCTTGGATTCACCTGGGCTAGTGGAAGGTGTCCCTGCCCATGGCAGGGGGTGGAAGGAGATGAGCTTTAATGTCTCTTCAACCCAAACCATTCCATGCTTTATGATCCCTTTGCCTCGGGGCACAAAGCAAGGACAAAGGCTTGCAAAGCTCAACAATCACCCTCAGCCCCACATCCTGTGCTTAAAAGCTGTTCCACCTCCTTGGGCTTTGCAGGGAAAATAGGAATAGAGAAGAAATCTCCCTGTAGGGACCCAGAAATTTGGCAGAAGGTTCTCTTCCTTCTTTCTGTTTCACCAGCTGGCTCTGTGCCTGCAGATCCCTCCCAGCCCAGGGAGATGGGGCCACTTCTGTTTTGGAGACCCCAAGGATCCCAGGCCAGAACACAGAGTGCTGGAAGCAGTGGGTCCCCCCGGCTCTGGAGGCCGATGTCCTGGCACAGCAGATCCGTGTCCCTGCTTTCCCCGGCGCCTCGGAGCGTGTGTCCACACACGGCCCTGTTGGAATGACAAGTGGTGATAATGAGCTTATCCTTTTAATGATCACCATGGTAACGTGCCAGCACAGCCGCCGATCCTAACGTGAGCCCTGCTGAGGTGGCAGATCCAGGGGCTCCAGCCTCACTTCAACCCTCTGCCGGGCACGGCACAGACCTCGGCTCAGCTGGGGGGTTGCAGAGGTGTTGGAGGGGCTTGGGAGGAGTCAGAGGAGTTTTGAAGGTGTTGGAGGGATTTTGGAGATGATGGAGGGGTTTTGGAGATGTCGGAGAGGTTTTGTAGGAGTCAGAGGGGGTCTGGAGGTGCTGGAGGAGCTTTGGAGGTGTCTGAGGAGTTTTGGAGGCATTGAGGAGGTTTGGAGAGGTTCTGGAGACACTGGAGAGATTTTTTTTGAGAGTTTAGAGGTGCTGGAGAGGTTTTACAGGTTTTGAAAGAGTTTTGGATGTTTTGGAGGAGTCAGAGGAATTTGGGAGGTATTGGAGGGGTTTTGAAGGCTTTGGAAATGTTGAAGAGGTTTTTGGGGGGGTTGGAGAGGTTCTGGAGATATTAGAGAGAGTTTGGAGAGGTTGCAGGTGTTTTGAAGGTGTCAGAGGGGTTTTGGAGGCATTGGAGAGGTTTTGGAGAGGCTCTGGAGACACTGAAGAGGTTTTTGGAGAGGTTGGAGATGTTTTAGAGCTGCTGGAGAGATTTTGAAGGGGTTTTGGGGTTTGGGGGGAGTCAGAAGGGTTTGAAGTTATTGAAAGGGTTTTGGAGGTGTTGTGGATATTTTTGAGGTGTTGGATGAGTTTTGGGGATGTTGGAGAAGTTTTGGAGGCAATAGAGGGTTTTGGAGGAAATTTTGCAGAAGTTTTTGAGGTATTGGAAAAGTTTTGGAGGTGATGGAGAGATTTTGGAGAGGTTGGAAGATGTATGGAGGTGTTGGAGGGATTTTGGAGGTGTTGGAGGAGCTTCAGGGAGATTTTGGAGAGGCTGGAGATGTTTTGGAGCCATTGGAGGATTTTGGAGGTGTTGGCAATATTGCAGAGGCTTTGGAGAGGTTCTGGAGACAGAGCAGCTTTGGAGAGATTGGAGGGGGTTTGGAAGTGTTGGATTGATTTCAGAGGTGTTGGAGAGATTTTGGAAGTGCTGGAGTGTTTTGGAGGTGTGTTGGAGAGGTTCAGGAGGTGTCAGAGGGATTTTGAGGAGACTGGAGAGGTTTTAGAGATGCTTGAGGGATTTTGAAGGTTTTGAAGGGGTTTTGGAGATGTTGGAGAGTTTTTGAGGATATTGGAGGGTTTTGGAGGAGTCGGAGAGGTTTGGGAGGCTTTGGAGGGGTGGGAAATGTTGGAGAGGTTTTGGAAAAGTGCTGGAGATGTGGCAGAGATTTTGGAGAGCTTGGAGGGGGGTTGGAGATGTTGGAGAGGTTTTGGAGAGTTTTGAGAAGGTCTGAGGAGGTTGGAGGGGTTTTGAAGGTGTTGGAGAGATTTTGGTGATGTTGGAGCGGATTTGAAGGCATTGGAGAGATTTTGGAGGTGTTGGAGGGGTTTTGAAGGCATTGGAGGGTTTGGGAGGTTTTGGAGGTGTTGAGGGTAGGTTTTGGAGCCAGTGCTCCGTCTGGGGGTGCACATGGTCATTTATCAGCATGTGGCAGCTCACGGCCATTCTCTCCCGTGTGTCCAGGCAGCGTCTCCTCACCTGCACAGCTCCTTCCTGGGGAGTTCCCTCACCCTGCCTGGCCCCTCTGGGGTCAGTGCTGTGCTGAGAGTGCGGAAATAAAACCTCCGTGACAGAAAATGTGCCGTGGAAAGGCCCCAGGACTGCTCAGCCCTAAGCTCCTTATTGAGCCCTGGGGACAGTGACAGCCCCATGGAGGGTTTATTCTCCCTCCTCCCCGTGTTTAATCCTCTAAAGTAAGTGCCAGCCTCTGCAATGTCCCCACAGGGGCATTGGCTGTCCCCTCAAAAGCCAGTTAAGCTGCTGGTTTCAGCCACCTCTTGTCACTGGAGGTGCCACTGAGAGTTTGGGAACCAAAAGGAATGTTTGGATCTGTATCAACTTCATTGTTTTGGGGCTGTGGCTGGTCCCAGCTTCTTGATTCTGTCAGGCAGCAGTTGGGGACTGGATTTCTCTTTATTTAACATTAGTTCACTGGATGAATGGATCTGGATCTCTCTGTTAACATCTTCTCTCCCGGCCACATCAGGCACTGGAACACCCATGGCCACAAAGAGCTCCAGGTTGTGGCAAACCTGGGAGATGGGAATAGGAACGGGATTCTGGGCCGTGCAGCTCTGTTGTCCTTGCTGAGCAGGGCTGGCAGGGCTGGGGGTTCCCCCTGCCCCAGTTAATTTAATTACTTAATTAGTTACATGGGAAGGAAGTCAGCAAACACAGAGGGTGTCCTTGGAGCTCTGCTGGGGGGTCAGGAGGAGCTTGGAGCACAGGCATCCCTGCAGATCCGGGGTGAGGCCCACATCCAGTCCCAGGGCAGGTCTGGGACCAGCACTAGCCCAAGGGTCAGGCCCAGCTCCGGGTCCCATCCCC
>NW_016690204.1:1855759-1920590 GCF_001604755.1 Lepidothrix coronata | reverse complement strand
TCCCATCCCATCCCATCCCATCCCATCCCATCCCATCCCATCCCCGTCCATTCATCCCATCCCATCCCCTCCCCTCCCCTCCCAAGCCCCGCCCCCTCCGCGTGTGCCCACCCGTAGCCCCGCCCTTGGCTCCTCCCCCGCCACGCGCCTGCGCAGTCCAGGAGCCCCGTGCTGCCGCGCGGGAAGGGCGTTTCGCGCATGCGCTCCCTCTCGGGGGCGTGGCCAGGCGTGCCCGCCCCCTCCCGCGCCCCGCGAGGCGCCGCGACCTTTTCCAAGATGGCGGCGGCGGCGGCCGCGGCTGGTTTGCGCAGGCGCCGCACCACCGCCCGGGCCGTGATTGGCTGCGCGAGCGCGGTGAGCGCTTCCGGAGGGGGGCGGGGCGGGCCCGGGATGCGCCTGGGGTAGTCCCGGTACGGACCCGGCACGAGCAGCGGCACCGCCTCACACCCGGCACGGGCCGCGCCCCCCACTCACCGCACCGCCCGCCCGCAGCCCTGCCCAGCGCCCCGGGGCTCCCCGTCACCGCCAACGGGGGAGGCCCGGGGGCTGGGCGCCGGCGGCTCTCCGGTGCCTGCGGTGCGCGGCCGGCGGGGGCTCGCCGGTGCATGGGCAGGGAGGCCCCGCCGGGCCGCCGCCCGCCATGAGATGAGCGGAGCGCGGCGTCCTGCCTAGAGCCGCCCCGGAGCCGCCGCGGCCATGGTGAGTGCGGGGAGCGGGGACGGGACGGGCGGGGGGAACCGGGACCTGTCCCTGGGGCTGCACCCCCAGAGCCGCCCTGGTCACACGAGGGGAAAGGCCGGGAAGGCAGGAATTCCTCCTGGGAGCGCTGGTGCCGGAGGGTGTTGGGAATTACAGGTTTTCCGGCCTTACACTCGGGGAGGGAGTGCCCGGAGAAGCTGTGGCTGCCCCATCCCTGGAAGTGTCCAAGGCCAGGTTGGATGGGGCTTGGAGCAACCTGGGCTAGTGGAAGGTGTCCCTGCCCATGGCAGGGGGTGGAACGAGATGAGTTTTAAGGTCCTTTCGAACCCAAACCGCTCTGTGGTTCAGAGTCTCCGAGTTGCCGTGTTGGCCTCCAGTTTGGCCTTGGATAAGCTGCAGGAATGTCCTGGATTCTCTGCTGGAGACAGTGGCCTTCAGCTGCCTCCCAGCAGCGTCAGCCCTGTGCAATCCCAAGGAGAGATACAGAGGAGATGCAGCACAGTCTGATTTGCACAATCTTTTTTCCCCTTGATAAGGAGCCAGAGGAGACATCTTTGATCCTTTGGGTGCAGGCAGAGCCAGGCTGGGAGGTGGGAATTGCCTCCAGGGGATCGTGGTGCTGCTCACTGTCACCATACCACAACTGCTGTTCTGATTTCTCCCTTGTTCTACCTCCAGGGAAGCCTTCTCTCCCAGTGTTTATTGGGCTGACAAAGGGAAGCCACAGACATACCCTTTGCAGTTGGTCAGTGAGTGGAGAGATGTTTTCAGCAGCTCGTGGGAATCTTCCTGCCCTGTCTCCCCCAGAGAGTCCCACTGGGCACAGATAGTAGCTTCTGATCTAATTTTCAACCCCTTTCTTGCTTAAACTGACTTAAATGCTGCAGGGTCAGGCCTTGCACCCATTTTCTTCTGGAGTTTGGGATCCTGGTTGTGAATTTCTTCACTTAAGAACTGAAATAATCACGTCTGCTCATTGTTTGATGTACTCTTTGCTGGTTTATTGAACCCTTGCTCTCTGGAGCCCATTTAAGTTGAGATTCATTAGTGCCTTTGAGAGGCTTTGCTGCCCCATATGGGGTCTGCTGGGGTGGGATATGGTCTCAATAAATACAAGTAGTAGCCTGTTGCTCCTAGGTGTGTGTGGGTGAGGGATGTACCTGCTGTGCCTGCCTGCTCAAGGTGGGCTCCTGGCTCCTGGTGTCTGCCACGTGCCACAGGTCCTTCTGGATTTAGCTTCAGCCAAAGGGGGGTATTTTTGAGGTGGATTCGTCTTAGTGAACCCCCCAAGTTCAAAAAGATGAATAAATATTGTGGTTTGGAGGATTTGGTAGACCACTTAAAATTGCAGGTGGCAAAAGGCCTTCTTAATTCTTCCCCGGCCTTGAGATGGACACACACATTTATCCTCCTGAATTACACCATGTTTGCTTCCTTTTGCCATCAACATCCACCATTTGGCTCAGCCACAAGCCCTGCCTTGGGAAATGGAAACAGCCACCAGATTGTGCTGCACCATTTACTGTTGTAACTCCTCATGTGACTCCTGGGCAAGATTTTCCTGCTGTTTCCATTTCCTTGGAGCTTACAGATGGGCATGTTCTGCTGCTAGTGCACCTCCTTCCTGGAAACAGTTGGAAAAGGGGGAAGATGAGCTGCTGGAAGGCATCCTGGGAACAAATAAGACATGATTAAACCCTGCTGTCAGGAATACAGGCTCATGTAAGCAGATTTTCGTAGTGGAGTTGAATTGGCTTGATCTGGAATGGAGTGAGCAGTGATGAATTAGAGCTTGATTAACTGGGAAGGAATTTTGAGAGGAAATTGTGAAGTCTGAGTGCCCAGCAAAGGCAAGAGGGAAACCAGTGATGCACAGTGAGCTCAGAAACTGCACATGCTGTAGAACAGGTGCCCATTTGCTGGGCTTAGGTGCCACTAATGGTTCAGAAATCTTAATGCCACTATTAAAACTTAGTTTCAGAAGAGGCTTGAATCATCCTTGGCTTTCAGGGGTGTTTGTGAAGAGCAGCCCTGCTGTGCTGAGCTCTGGTCGTCCCTGTGTGGTGGTTCTTGTGGCAGCTCGTGCACGTTGTGTGCAGTGTCCAGTTTGGGGCTTCCTGAGGGAAAGGGGGGTCAGCAATGAGGATGTCATGATATGTCCATAGGGAAAAGAGTCTTGCAAAATCAGGTGGGTTTCTGGGGAGTTAAATCTCTAAACACAGAGTAACTAAATCCAACTTCAAGCTTTTCTTTCACAGGCCACAAATTATTATATAGTTTCGTGCTCAACTTTTAGGATCTTTCTACGTGTTTTAGTGAACAGCTTCAGAATAAATATTGTTTGTGGCACTAATCCTTGGAGGCATTTGTTTTGTCTCATCACTCATTCCTTCACCTTTGTTCCCCTTGCACTGGTGCAGATAAACAGTCTCTGAGGCCCTCAGAGCTCAGTTAGGAGCTCCCCAGCAATCCTGTCACCTGGGAATTGCATTTGGAACTCCCATGTGAGGCTGCAGTCGGGTGATTGCCTCCTAGGGAATGTGTTCTTCAATTATGTGGGTTTTGTGTTCTGCCAGCAGCGAGGCCAGCTTAGGAAAAGGGACTTCTTGCAGGAAATGCTGCTGTGTGAGGTGTGGGATCAGAAGGGTTGGAGAACAGGCTCCTCATGGAACAAGTCACGCTTCCCTCAGGTTGTCACTGAGTGTGGAGCCACCCAGGGAGCAGACAATGAAAGTGGCAGCACAGATCCCAGGAATCCTGTGTCCTGGTTCTGTGTGTGACAAATATAGCTGCAGAAATGGGAGTAGGCAGTGGTTGTCTGTAGCCTGGATCTCTAAGTTTCCCACAGCAGCATCCTTGCTTTTATTTTACAGCCTCTATTATCACCTTCCAAGCTTTTTGGCAGTAAGTGCTGTCATATTCTTACACTTGAAGCTACCTTGGTGATGCTTTAGGCCTTCCATTCACTAAGGACAAAAGAGTGTGTGGATTGCAGCACATGCAGCCAGGTAATGCTGGTGAGCCACAGGGTATCTGGCACTCTTGGTTGCCAAGGAGCTCCTGCTGAATTACCAAAATAGCTCCTGTTGATTCTGTGTGTCAGAGTAGCTGAGCTGCTGGCCTTAGGCTGGATCGGGTCTGTGGGAGGTGAACCAGAGCTGGTTTTGGGATCACTGCTGATGTTGGCCGTGCAGATGGCTGAGGATGTTGTGACAGGAGGCAGCAGCAGCTTCCTGCTCCTGCAAAGTCCCCCTGCCTGGTTGTCCCATCGTGCTGGAGACATTCAAACTATGCCAGGGCTGCTCTGGCTGTTGGTGAAACACGTGAGCTGCAGGGATGGCAAGAGATGGAGAGGATGCTGATGCTGCACAGGCAGGAAGTGCTGGCACGTGGTGAGGTGGGCTCTGCCTCACGGGAGGTGTTTGTGTGAGGAGGGAGCCGAGTGTCCTCCCTCCCTCCCTGCCCTCAGTCCTGGCTGAAGTGCAGCACCAAAACTGCACCACTGTGGTGGAGCCTGAGCTTCTGTCTGCTCCCTGTACATCTCCCTTATGTACAGCTTACCACTAAAAGTAAACCCTTTGTACAACCATTCTGACTCACTACTGAGCAGAGAGATGAGAGAATAGGAACTTGGAAGTTCTGGCCTCAGCTCCAGCATCTGGCTTCCTTTTTGGACTGGCAAGTCATGTTATAACTCTGTACCCCCCAGTTACCTCCAGTTATTAAATCATTAAACTGGAGGTGAGACCTAATGCTGGTGATTTTTCCCATCTTCTCTATCTCTGCAGCAAAGTCTGTGCAGCTCTGGAGAGGAACTGAGGCTGTAGCAGGAGAGCTGGTGTCTGCCAAGGATGCTCCCCCCAGAAGAAAAGCTTTTTCTCTGAGGAAAACAGCTCATTTAGCAGAATGGTTGTCCATAATACCTTTCAAGATCTATAATAACTACGATCCATGCATATTTCAAAGACTTGGGTAGCTAAACTTAGGCTGCCCTGTCACCAGGAGAACTAAAAGGTGTCCAGGTGAAATTACTGAGAGCCTCAAGGTTGAGTAAATGAGTTTGAAAAGCTCGTTTCATAGATGATGCTGAGAGATGGGTGGTGGTGGTTGGAATTATTTCAGTAGGAAAGCATTAAAACCTGGCAGGTACTGCCAAGCTCATGCCGTGGGGTTCAGCACTGCGACTGCTCCTGAAATCTCCAAGGAATTTGGGTTGTGTTTGGTGAATTTTGTACACATTATTAGATGTTGTCGTTTAGACCAGGGAGAATTAGCTGCTATTGATGTTATATTTCCAACAGGTGTTAGTACATGCAAAGTAGAAGAGCATGGAGCTTTTTTATGTACAGGCTGATATGTGTCTGGTAAAATGTGTCCTAAAATCCTTCCAATATCCCTTTATCAGTCAGCAGATATTTCAATATTTCCTGGTAGTAATTATATTTGTATTTGGGTCACTGCTGCCTTGGCTCTCTCTGCATCCCAGGTGTTAACATGGTAACCTTCTCCTTTTAGAGAATTAAAAAACAAGGCCTTTGCTGCTTTGTTTTATCAAAATAAAATTCTTACAATCCTGTTTAGATCAAATAATCCTTGGAATCCCATTTATTAAGTGTGCAGCATGTGCCCGTTCTCCTGTGAAGGCCTCACTGTTCCAACCCAAGTGTAAATATTAACAGTTTGGTAGAGGAAAAACAGTTTTCCTACTGATTCTGATGGTCAAGGACTTGCTTGCTCATCCAGGGTTTTATTTGTCAGTCTTCTGAGGAGAGCCTCTGTCCTCTGGAATTTTGGGAGTGACGCAGCTTCTCCTGGGCTCAGAAGCACCTCCAGCTTATGAAAGGTGTTCTGGTGGTGAAGCAACTCTTTACCAACCTTACCTTCCCTCCACACACATTTTATCCATGTGTCTGCTTTCTTTTTACAGTCAGGATACTCTCACTCCACCAGAACTGTTCCAGGCTCTTCTAGCAACACCACAGATTCCTTAATTTTTTTTCCCCCAATCCCTCCTCTGTGTGGATCATGCCTAGAATTCCATTTCTTTTCCAGTTTCCCAACACTTTGCATTCATGCTCCAGATTACTTTTTATTTGTTTCAGCATCTCCAAGTTTACAGCTGGATCTCTGGGTGTATTTTTAGCAGTTTGACTTAATATTTTATTACAGCTCTAATGCAGCATGGATTTCTTCCCAAGAGGGATTGTCCTGATTCCTTTTTGTCCCCTCTTTGGAGAAGGAAGCTGCTCATCTGTTTTGTATAGTGGCTTGTCAGGATGCCAAAGCCAGCACTGGATGCAGCTTTCCAGAGGAAAGAGTGAGGGGTTTTTTCCTTAGGAGAGATAATTTTGCCTGAAAAAGCTGTGTTGTGCTTGGTTGATTCTCTCCTGCTTCAATGGGTAAGAACAGAACAAGGTTTCTTCTGCATTGCAATACCACCAAATTTTTTGGGATTGAGGGCAGCTTCTTCCATGGAAGTTTGTCCCAGTGATGATTTTCCTGGAGTAGTAGCTGGTGCTGGAGAACTGGATGTTTAAAATCAAGCTCTGGAGGGGATAATGTAAAAACAGCTACTCTGTGTGGCTGGATTTGTTGTTCCCCATGCTGTTACCCCGTTCCTTTTCTTGCAAGGGATAAGATGGAATTTTCTACAGTTCCTTGTCTTGCTTTTTGCAAGTGTGAAGGAAACAAAGAGGAGGAGGATGTGATCCATGACCTCTGACATGGAAACATGAGGTGGGTGCTCAGGAGCAACACAATTCCTGCTCCCGTCCGTGGCTGGGGGCTGCACCAGCTGCTCCTCTGATCCCACCCCAGGAGTTTTTGGGATTGGGGAAAGGTGGAGGAGGAGAAGGAGCTTTGGTTTGCAACAGCTGCTCTTTCTTGTTTCCTGGTGCTTGATGAAGTGGGTTGGGTTGTGTTGACCAAAGCCTGGTTGTGTGTTGGCGCTTTGGATTCTCCTGGGCCCAGGGCAAATATCCCTATATTGGCCCACTGGAATCCCCCCAGTTGTGGGGCAGGTCCTGGAACCTTTCCCAGAGGCTGAACACACTGGTTGTCCGAACAGGAGATGCTGTTGTGGAATACCACAGAGTGCAGTACCACTGCAGATACCAACATCTTGTTTTTCTTTGATTGGGCTGGGTGTTCTCCCTGCATGAGCTGTCCTTTGGAAACATTTTAATGAATAAAAGGAATCTCAGAGTTATTCCCATGGTGTTATCCATGATGGTTTCATTGTACACTCTTAAATGCCCGACACAACTTGCTCTTGCCAGGAATTAAATTTGGAATATCACAGTCTTTTTTTTCTTCACTTTGGCAGGGGCAAAGGTCTAAAAATTCCATATTTTTGTGTAGTGGAATCATTCCTCTTTGGCAATCAGGTCTGCTGGTGCCATATACTGGGTGAGGTATAATCCTGCCCCCAGGTTTGCCCCAAACCTCGCACTGATGTCACTGTGTGTAGCCAGGTGTTGGGACAGGTTTTTCCCCGTGGTAATGGGCTTAATACTGCCAGGCAGAAGTGGATGTTGGAAGTGGACTTGGAAAAATCCCAGGAGGATTTGCCTTTCTGCAGCTGCATGCTGAATAATTGTTTTTTCTTACATTCACTTTCTTTTTGGCTTGTCCTAGTGCTTCCCATTTGCAGCTCCACATATGTGCAGACTTCCAGAGACTCCTTCACTTGGGGCTGCAAACAACTGTGATTCAGGGTGTTTCTCTGGATGTTATTGTGATGTGTCTGTAGGGTGAGATAAATAAGGATTTCTTTGCAGCTTTGCAGACGGTGAAATATCTGAGAAGTGGTTTTAAAAATCTGTTAATGCGTCTTGGACTCCTTAGAACTGGTCCACAAACATGTTGGGTTCACCATTCCTGTCACTTGGACATCTCTTTTTCTGCTCTTCTCTCTGGTCAAAGGACCTGCCACACTTGAACAAGTGGTGAGGAGCAAGTTTTTTAGCATTTTTAAGTGTAAAATACTCATCTGTAAGAGCAAGAATAGTGTTCTCTGTAGGAAGACTCATTAAAACCACAGGAAGTACATAGACCTGTTGGAGAGAGTCCAGAGGAGGCCACGGAGGTGCTCCGAGGGCTGGAGCCCCTCTGCTCTGGAGCCAGGCTGGGACAGCTGGGGGGGTTCACCTGGAGAAGAGAAGGCTCCAGGGAGACCTGAGAGCCCCTTCCAGGGCCTAAAGGGGCTCCAGGAGAGCTGGAGAGGGACTTGGGACAAGGGATGGAGGGACAGGCCAAGGGGGAATGGCTTCCCTCTGACACAAGGCAGGGTTAGATGGGATATTGGGAAGGAATTTTTGTCTTTGAGGGTGGTGAGGCCCTGGCACAGGTTGCCTAGAGAAGCTGTGGCTGCCCCTGGATCCCTGGAAGTGTCCAAGGCCAGGTTGGACGGGGCTTGGAGCAACCTGGGCTAATGGAAGGTGTCCCTGCTCGTGGCAGGGGATGGAATGAGATGATCTTTGAGGTCCTTCCAACCCAAACCATTCCATGACTCTGTGAGAGTTGGGGGGTTTTTAAGCAGACTTCAGCTAAAATGGCCATACTTGGTACCTTTTGTAAGTTCATTTGACACATTGCTGCTCATCTTTTGCTGTTCTGGAACATTTGAGTATGGCCTTTTGCCACCTGCCTGTTTAGCAGTCGGGTTAATTGACCTAAAACTGTGGAGGAAGTGTTCTCTCAGTGGGTGAAGCTGCCTTTGGGGCAGCCCTGTGGTCCTGCTTGTGCAAGCCTGATTTGCTTATGCAGGGAAAAAGGAAGTGATTTGAACCCTGTGACCATGGTTGCAGAGCTCCTGCACTAGCATTGCCTTACAGGAAAGGATGGGATCCCTCTCCAAGGTGCCACAGGCTGTGGGACATCCCAGGAACCCAGCAAAAATGGATGGATAGACCAGAGCACTGAGTTTGCAAACCTGTTCTTTCACAGAGGTGTTTCCAGGCTCCACTCCAAAATTTTACATTAATTCCGAACTCTGGGAGAGAACCAGAGTCACCTTGCAGTGTTTTAGCATCTGGAAAGTGGCACATGCCCAGCTGGTCACCCTTGGCAGATGCTTAACCTTGTGCTGTGTCTGAAGAACAGGTTTTGCTTGGTTGCTTTTGCTGATAACACACAAAGCGAAAAGTTATTATCATTGGTGGCTTAAAAAGCAGTGGACAGCAGCTCAGAACTGTGTAAGCTACTGAGGAAGATCTGATGGCTGTGACTGGATTGTCAGATTTAAGTTATGAGTCCAAAAAGTAACTCGAGAGGCACCTGGGCCTGTTTTGGTGATGTGCAGGATATTGATCTTGAGGAATCTGTTTTGGGCACTTCTGCATTTCTCAGCTGTATATTGCTATTTTAGCAACTGCTTGTTTAGGAAAATACTGTGTTGCTAAGCCTTTTCCAGCAGCTAAACCACAAGAAATCAATTAGGAAGTCGTGGGCACGTGACCGAGTGCCGGGGACCCAGAAATCGTTCTTGGGCTCGTCTTCAGCGAGAGTGTGGCTTGAAACAGCACTGCCTCAATCTGCCTTTGCTTATCCTAGCTTGCTGTGATTATTTTATTCCTTTGGTGGGCTTCTAAGAACATTTCTAGGTATTGAAGCAAGTGGAACTGCTGGGTGGAGGGCACTGACTGCTGGGCTTGGTTATGTGGGTTAAGAGTTACTGGTGTAGAAAGAATCATACTCAGACACTTGAGCCTGTTAATCAAAGTTCAGCCTTAAAACCTGATGCCTGGTTAACTGAACCTGCCTGTCCAAGAAGATTTAAGAAATAAGATCCCTTGGGTATTGAAAAGGTGCTGATTACTTGTGGAGCAGGCAGTGTTACAGGGAAGATGATCTGTGTCCTGATCGACACATCAGGTTGTCTGTCACTGCTGGCTCTCCAGAGCCTGTTCCACGGTGCTCAGCCCGGGGTTGTGTTTAATCCTTAGCTGATGATTCCTGAAGTGCAGCCTGGGGTTCCTGAATGGGCCAGTTGGACAGGCAGCAGGACTTTAAGCAGCTCTGGTGCTGCCCTGAGCTTCAGCGCCGCAGGGAGATGGAGAGGAGCGTCGTGCCTTTGTTCCTCTGCCAGTTGCCTCGAGGTACAATAGCAATCTACGAATTTTATCCCACAATTTAAGCAAAAAATCTGCTAGAACAGAACTGAGTTTGCAAAATCCCTGTCTGATCAGTGAACTGTTGAAGTTGTGGCCCTTGAGTGACCCAGGTAAGGGGGTCAGTTCTGCAGCCGGAGATCTTGACACGGCACCAGGAGCCTGAACTGTTCTCAGAGCACAGAGTGAGGCCAAGTCTAGTTTCAGTTCTTTAAACCACAAAAACATCTCCGAAATGCAACAAGGAAACTGAGAGTAAAGGCTGAGCCCTGTCTTGATACCATCAGCAGTGCACTGCGGGGGAGCACGTATGCTCTGGGCTCCTCCTGTAAGACCTCTGAAAAGGAGATCCTGGGAATTGGTGTGAAACTGCCAACTTCTACAATTATTGGTAAAAATGATTAAATACAGAGAGTAACGCTGCCTTTGAGCTCAGAGCTCTGCCTCCCCCCAGCGTGTGTTCATCCTTTCTGGAGGATGTGTTGAGTGCCCTACAACTCTTTTAAAAACACTTCATAATTCTGCTTTTATTGCTAAAAATAGCAGTGCACTTCTGCCACGAATTTCAGTGTGCTGAGTGACCCGGGGCTGTTGCAGGGATTCTCTGGAGTGGTGATCCTGCCTATTGTCACCCACAAAAGAAGGCTTGAAATGATCCCCAGGCTTTCTGAGAGGGTGATTACTGATTTCCTTGTTCATTATCATGTTAGGGTTGGGACAGGAAGGGGCTCTGAAAGACACCCTGGTAATTCTTAAATAAATAAATTACTACCTTAGCACATATGCATGTTAGTAATACTAATAATACATAGGTGTATTATTAAGATTATAAAAATACAGAAGGAAGAAAATTCAGCAGCTGGAGTGTAGTTGTTTGTATTTTTATGTATGTGACTCTGGTATTAATTTACTGCACAACATGGGAAGCAGAAGGGTCTGAAGTGGAAGAGGATGGGACTGTAATTAGCAAAGGCAGGGTGATAATGAGTTATTTTATCCTGGTGCTGTGCATGACTTTTCTTAACCCTATGCACTCTCTGCTGGTGGCATTATAGCAATTCCTGCTGGGAATGCATCCAACAGCCAGGTTTCACTTGGTGTCCCTCCTCTCCTGCAGGAGTTGCCCACAAGCTGGTAGATGTAGCTGATAGTCATTTTAGCAGATAAATGTGCTAAGATCCAAATCTTGATAACCAGGAGGAGGCTCAGTTGTGTGTCTTGCTGGGCTCTGTGTCTTGCACTGGAGATGGTAGGAGGCTGGGATTGGGATGCAGGAGAAGGCTCCAAAAAGTGAGGAACCCGGGGAGAGATCTGCATTTGGTGCAGTACATGTAGGGGGGTTTGGGGGCTGGTGGGTGTTAGATACAGTGTGAAAAGGGCCTCAGCAGTGCAGGTACGGAGGGGAGGGGTGGAACAGGAGTGGGCGTTGGAATTAAAACCATGATGGGTGCAGAGGGTGGTGAGTAACAATTCCCCAACAGAACTGCTGTCCTCTTTATTTGGAGCTGTAGAAGGGATTCAATCTGCAGTGACGTGCAGCAGTGCGAGGGTTTTTCCCACCTGCCACTGGAGGAGGTGTTTGGACGCTTTGTGTGGTGTAAAATCCATTCTTCCACATCAGGAAGGTGTTCCAGTGCTGCCTGGAGGATGAAGTCACCTTTGTAACGTTGCAGCTGCAATTAACATCTTACTAAAAAAAGCTTTGGGGAGGGGTTGCCTTAATTTTGGCTTGGAGCGATACCCATTTCCAAACACATTAGGAAAAACCTGAACTGCCATAACCCTCTTACAGTTGTCACCAGCCTGAGTTGCCATATTTAGAACGTTGATGCTCTAATGGCAAACATTAAAAGGTTAACAGCTTGTGTTTTTATGGCAAAGCATTAGAGAAAAGCTTTCCTCTAAACGAAACAATCCCCTCGGAGAATGTAAAATGAAATAAAAAATAGAAGAGGAAGTGAACTCTTTTAAAGTGCTTGTGGAGAAAATGGAAATGGCTTTAGAAAGCACTTCTTCCAGAATGATCAGGTACTTTTTTAAGGGGTAGATTGTCTCTGGTTATATACAAACTTAAATTTAGCATTGAATTATCCATTAGTGTAAATGTGCAATGTCTAAATTGAAATCCAAAGATCATTCCCCTGTTGTTTGCTGGAGTTGGATGAGTAACTCATTCTACCCGAAGACTTTAGTCATAGTCTGCAACCTAAACTAAGCTTGTTCTGGAGTCAGCAGCAGGGGATGAAGATTTTGCTTCTCCAGAGCCTTACTGAGGTGCAGTCTCAATACTGAACAGCCTGAATGCAGTAAGTTGGCAGCTATTTTTTTCCTTAATCAGCAGAAATCATAAATGAGAAATGACTCACACAACTTCAAATGTAATTGGAGATAGCCCTGAAATCAACTGGTAGTGTAGATCCTTCTTTTTGGTGCTCAGGTGGATGGAGAATCATTGCATGTGCAAGTTCTTGGTAGCAAATCTCGTGTTTTCTGTCAGAATGGAGCTGTTTGAGTTGTGAACCTGTAATTGTTCTGGTTGTATGATGAGGGCACGGAAGGTTGGAGTCCGTAGATAAATGGAATGAGTAAACAGCTCCACACCTCCCTCCTGATAACGTGTGGAACACCTTTAGCAAACTTAATGAGGGGAAATGGGATGGGAAGGACAGAGGTTGACAGTGGCTCTCTCCCTCACTTGATCCATATCAAGTCATGCTTGGGTCACATGGGACGACTCCAGGAGGAGCAGACCTGTGGCACAGACCCAATCCAGCACAGCAGCACTTCAAAGGACTGTTCTGGGGAGAATCAGCTGTGACACACCTCAGATGTTATTTTGACCCCGTTGCCAGGTCAAAGTGTGGATATCCTGTTGGAACATGGACAGTAGCTGTGGGTGTGTTGGCATTTAGCCATGTTTGCTTTCACCTCTCGCTGCCTTGTTCCCCTAACGGAGCTGTGATGAGGACATCACCTTTGCCAGAGGATCTGCTGAATTTGGCAGCCAAGATCCTCCCTGTGGCTGCCCGTGGGTCAGAACTCAACTGTAGTGTTCAGGCAGTGGAGCTGGTGTGGATGGTGACGTGTCACATCTTACCTCAAATCCTGCTAGTGAACTGCAAAGCTCTCCTGGTGAGAAGCTCACATTACTTGCTCTGCAAACACAAGTCACAGAACTGAGTGTATTTCCCTCAAACGGTTGGCAGAAGAGAGAAATAGTATTTCCTGAGGGTTTGATCCAGCCCTGGGAGGCACTAGGGGTAAGAGGGGTCAGATTATACACTTGGTGAAAGCAAATGGGAAGTATTTCTATTTTAACAGTTGAATATTTGGTGATGCCTTGTGAAGATGAGGCAAACTGCCATTACCCAGTATGTCTGTAGTAAATTCTGCTGCTGATGGTCCTGACTTTCCTTGGAAACCTTTAAAAGTGGAAGTTGTGCATGTCCCAAATGGCTGATTTTCAGAGCAGAAACTGAACTGCACCTTGCTGGTTCTGGCTGCCCATGGGATGGGATCTTGTCCTGAAGCAATCCTTAGTACCTGTGCTGCTCCATGCCAGGATTCATGGCATTCTCTTCATGACAGTGGTGGTGCTTTCCTGCCCTTTTCCTCAATGCAGAGTAAACACAGAACCCTAGAAGAAGGCAAAGTCACAATACCATGAGCAATAACAGAGAAAATATTCCAGCAGGTACAGCCACAGGTCCTCCAACAGCTCTACCTTGATTGGAGTCTCACTCATCTACTCTGGGCTGTCTGGGTGCAGGGATTTTCCCCTGCAGCTCGTTATCTCAGTGGCCTCATTATCAGGGCCTTTGCTGGCGAGGTGGGTGATGACCACGTGCTCCAGGATCTGGTTAACTTGAGGAATCCCCAAAGGCATCAGCAAACACAGATCCTTTGTAACCCAGCCCATGGCTAGAAGGGGATGTACCTGCTCTGCCCACAGGTAGGGAAGACCTGGGAGGCTCCTGCTTGCAGAGCCAATCCTGGGCTGGGTTTTGGTTACTTCAGACAATTTTTCCTTCTTCACCTTTGTCCTCTGGGACAGCTGGGAGAAGTCAGACAAGAGAAGAAAACAATCTTGGAGGTCATGCTGTTTCTTTGTGCCCAAGTTGGCCTTGGCTGCTGGACAGCCTGGGCTTTTTGCATTAAATGTTTGTGTTGTGCTCTCTGGTTTGTTTTTGTGCTTTTGACATGTTGAACATCACGATGGTGTGTTCTGCTGTGAAAGATTAAGTGTGTTCCTAGGAGGAGGCTCTGTCATCTTCCAAATCTCAGTGCTGAAGTCAATGGAGGACGTGGCAGATGCTCAAGATTTATGAGAACTCCGTAATTTATTTCCAAAAGTAGGAAATAAATCTTGAGTCTTGGAAAAAAATCGACTTATCTCAACTACTCTTCCTGAAGAAGGATTCAATTAACTCTCCAGAGATGATGGAGCTCTGCCATCCTGTGAAGAACTGAGAGTTCTCTGTGAATTGAGGTGATCTTGATCTTTTCTGGTGGAAAGTGGGGTGCAAGAACAGGGGGGATTTGTGTCAAATTGATCTACCCAAGGTTTGGAAACTTCTCTTGGGGGTTTGCTATCTCTCTGTTGGAGAGCTCTTGCTTGAGTTGGTTTTCCTGGGGGCTTAATCTAGTGGGGAGGGTCTCCTGCTGCTTGGCCCTTGGGAAAACTGCTCTTTGTGGAAGTGGGAACTAGCAGGAGCCTGGAGTGTTTCTCAAGTTGCCTCACATCCTCATCTCTGCCGAGGGCTGGCAGGCGTGGGGTTTGTTTCTGTTTTGGCATTTTTTGAGGCAGAACTTTCAGTTTTCTTTAATAGTTGACTTTGTTCCTGTGCAGAGAATGGTTGGGGCTCGAATCTCGATGCGTTTATTAGCAATAGAATGAGTTGAAAACATGAGAAGCACAGCTAATGGTGTGGTCTGTACTGTAGTAGGACTCTTTCTAAGGCTGGTACCTTGCCAGAATAAAATCATCCCAGCTCCAGAGAGCTCCTGAACTATGGTGACCCTGCAATGATTGTGTGCTAATCCTGATAATTTTATTTAGAACTTAAAAACACTGAGCTATAACTGATGATTTCCAATAATAAAAGCTAAATTTGAGGATTGGGGGATGTTCCTCTGGTATCAAATTGCTGAATACTTGTATATTGCTTTTCCCAGTGTGGGAAATTCCTTAATCTTTCAGGTTTTTGCTTCCTGAGCAGCGGGATGGCACCAAGGCAAAGACAGGAACGGGTGTCAGGGGTCACAGAATCACAGAATTGTTGAGGTTGGAAAAGACCTCCAAGATTGAGTCCAACCTGTGCCCGATGCCCACCTTGTCACCCAGCCCAGAGCACTGAGTGCTGTGTCCAGTCATTCCTTGGACACCTCCAGGGATGGGGACTCCAGCCCAATCCAGTGCCTGACAACCCTTTCTGTGAAGAAAATTCCTCCTGATGTCCAACAAAAGTGCTCTCAGAGTTCATGCTTCCTGTCATGTCATGATATTTGTTATCTAAACATCTGAAAGGATCTTTATTTGAGTTTGCTGTCTTAGTGAGAACTACTTAACTGACTTGAAATGACTAAATGCCACCAAAATAACGGGATTGTTGCCATTAGTTAGTGGAGCTGAGCAAATGGTCCTTCACATCCAAAGCTTTCACTTGCAGTGGACGAATCTTGTTGCTCCTTGGCACCAATGAGCAGTTTGAATTCCAGCTTATTTGCACTCTGCTCCTGTTGGTTTTTGGGTGCATCTATGACACCTAATGCCCATCTCCTGAGTACGAGTCAGAGTGGGAGTTAGTTTTAACTCTTTCCTTAAAATGTCGCCCCCAGGCATCGGAAGAGGCCTCGCTGCGGGCTCTGGAGAGTCTGATGACAGAGTTCTTCCACAACTGCACGACAAACGAGCGAAAACGCGAGATAGGTGAGTTCATGGTGCTTCTGGGCTGGTCCCCTTGGTGTTCTGGGGATGGAAGAGCTGTGTCTGATCCTGAAGCCTCTCCTGCTGTTGCAGGACTTGAAGGCAAGGCTTGTCTGGCTTGGGTTTCAAAGGACCCATGGCAGGTCCTGTAAATGATACGTCAGTGACATTCTTTTCTTCCTGTACGTTGTTGGATTCTGTGTCCTGGAAAACCGCTGCACAGAGGTGGAGCATGGATTTCAACACTAGGAATGCAAAGCAGAAGGCTGTCCTAGTTAATGGGAAGTGACAAGCAGGAATAAACAGCAAGGTTTCACTTTGGCTGGTGTTATTAAATATGTCCTGAAAGCCAGCAGAGGTCCTGCAGGTGCTCTGGGTGCCAGTGGTTGGTGGCTGTAAAGGGTCAGGTTCCTTTTATTCTCAAACAGCCACGGAGATGCTCCAAGGGCTGGAGCCCCTCTGCTCTGGAGCCAGGCTGGGAGAGCTGGGGGGGTTCAGCTGGAGAAGAGAAGGGTCCAGGGAGAGCTGAGAGCCCCTTCCAGGGCCTAAAGGGGCTCCAGGAGAGCTGGAGAGGGACTTGGGACAAGGGATGGAGGGATAGGTCAAGGGGGAATGGCTTCTCATTGCCAGAGGGCAGGGTTAGATGGGATACTGGGGAGAAATTCTTGTCTGTGAGGGTGGTGAGGCCCTGGCACAGTTTCCCAGAGAAGCTGTGGCTGCCCCTGGATCCCTGGAAGTGTCCAAGGCTGGGTTGGACAGGGCTTGGATTCACCTGGGCTAATGGAAGGTGTCCCTGCCCAGGGCAGGGGCTGGAGCAAGATGAACTTTAAGGTCCCTTCCAACCCAGACCATTCTGGGATTGTTTTGTTTCTGCTGTCTTTAGTGCCAAAAGTATGATCAGCATGAATCCTTGTCCCAGAAATCCTGTAAAAAATAAACAACTAGGCAAGGATTTTGTTTTGTTGTGTTTTTTCCCGTGGTGGAGATCTGCTGTGGAAAAGCTGTATTCCTTGTTTTCCTGCTTAAATTGCAGGAAAGAAACAAATTGATTAAGCTTTAAATTTGCTTAGCCTGTAAAACAGCCCTTATGGCTTTTCTTTTTGGCACATTGTCACTGGATGTGAGATGACCAAATCCTTACCTGAGTGTTCAGAGAGGTTCTTGAAACACTGACCTTGCTCTTGAAGCAATTGCATTTAGAAAAGGTGGTTTTAGAACACTGTGTGTGATCTAACATGTTCCTACTCTTCCACAGTGCTCTGAAATCACCACTTTTGGCTTTTATAGATAAAATGGTAATGTTCATAATACAATTTTTGTGTGATTTGTTTTAATATTCAGCTCTTAGTCTGCTGTGGTAGTTATGTCAAAACTGCTTCTAAAATAACACATCTATTTCGTTTTCATTAAAGTCTCTCGTTAGATTGCTTTCAATACTTTAGAGTGTGATTTTATTATATTTTTTTCCTCCTCCAGGTTGTTTGAACCATTCCCTGAACATGGAGTCTCTTCCATGCTCAGTGTGTTACTGTGCTGTCACTACACACTGTTAGGGATTTGTTTACAGCTTGGGAATTTTAATGTAATGTTTTACATTGAAGTTAAAATTAAAACTAAAGTACATTTTAAAACAATACTTTATTTTTTTTTGCAGAGGAGCTTTTAAATAACTTTGCCCAGCAGATTGGAGCCTGGAGATTCTGCCTGTACTTCCTGTCCAGCACGAGGAATGACTATGTGATGATGTACAGTCTGACTGTGTTTGAGGTGAGCTCGGAGCTCTTGCCTGCTCAGTGCATCTTCTGCCTGGTGCAGTTTTATCTGGCAATCGATTTTTTGGGGGGAAATGTTTGTCTAGAAGGGCAGCCCTGGTAAGTACAGAGATAAAGAATGCTATTATTGCTCTCTGCTAGAGAGGTTGCTTAATGGCAGGCTAAGAGTAGGGGAAGATGAATCTTTGTACACAAATTGAAGAATTCATTTCCTGGCATCTCTAAGTACAAAATTACCTCCAGTTTCAGAGGCTGCTTGAGTTTCTGCACGACGCTTTTAAGGGAGTTATTGTTTTTATACCCTTTTTATGATCAGAAATATGTGTGTGATTACCTGCTGCAAGCTCCTGCAGACTTTAATGCTGAGAGGGAAGACAAAGATGCTTTTATCTTTCTGACATTTCATCGTTGTGGTTGATGGTCTTGAACTACATCCTGCAAACTTGTGCTGGTTGTAGAGGTGAGGTCTCTTTTAGGTGGCCACATCCCACCCTTCACCTATTTATAAAAGAACAAAATTAGGGTTAAAAGCCTCGATATTGATCTCTGTGTCTACTGGAAGAAACAGAAGTATTCTGTGAACAGCTCTGTTGTATCAACTGATTTCTCAAGTGACTTTCCCTAAGGATATCCAGGGGTTTGGTCCATGTCACACCTCACCCTGGTCCAGTTGTGGCCTCTGTTGTGTTCCTGCTGGGTGGGCACTCTGAGCTGAGCTTCTGAATCACAGCTTGTAGCCTTTGCAGTGAGCCACTTTTGAGGTAAAACAAACAACTCTGCTCTTAAAGTTGTGTTGGTTTGACAGATTATCTGTGTTGTTGTTGACTTCTTTACTGAAATATTCACTTTATTCATTAGGGATTGCATAGAGAGTCTGGACTCGATGTGCAAAATCAATCTGATTTGCCTTCCCCTCAAAGAGGGCTGATGGAGACAAAATGGCATGGGAATTGTTCCCTGCTCTGGGATGGGTGTCCCACAGCAGCCTGCAAAAATTAAACTGATTTTCATGAAGAGGAAAACAAGTGCAGGGCCAGGAGTTGGACTCCAATGACCCTTGTGGTCATCCTGTGTGGATGTCCCTTCAACTTCATAGTTGAGTTTTGTTTACTGAGCCTCTGCTTCCCTGGAAGGGGAAAAGGAAGTAGGACTTAAAAAAACCTGATTGTACCCAGAATAAAGAAACCACTGTCCGAGTATAGAGTGAGGGTCAGAACTCCACAGCCCAGCTGAGGGATTAGGATCTCTCCATGGAGGAGCTTGAATTTCCAAAGTTAACTGCTGTAGTGCTGCACGTTGAACTGGTCCTCAGAGCCATGGTCAGTCCTAGCCTGCAGCTACATCCATCTCCAGCTGTCCATGAGTGCTGAGTCAGTCAGAGGGTGTGTGGAAACACAAGGATCATTCCCAAAACTTCTTGAGGATATTGTATTTTCTAGACTGTTTAGAAAGTTAAAAGTGAACCTGGAATAAAACTCCTCCTGGACCCTTCCAGATAAACCGTTTTCACCTCCTGCTTTTGGAAAAGAAAACATCTTCCCCAAAACATTTGTAGGTGGAGAAAGCTGCCACTGTCAGGTTAAAGGAGTAGGACAAAACACAGTGATCATTGAAAGATAGATATTAAAGCTAAGGCAACATCCAGTTTTATTGGGGTTTCTGAAACTCTCCTTCTGGACTTGCATCAAGGAACCCTCAATTGCTGGGTCATTGTTGTTCTTAAACAATCCTTTTGGATCTTCTCTGCTAGAAAACCCCAAAACCAACTTCTTTGAGGAGTTCATGTATAAATATCCCTGTGTACCTCTCTGCTGTGAAGTGGTGCCTTTGTACAGAACATTCCTACTGTGGATGTGTCTCAGTAAAAGCCTCCTCTGTAGGTTATTCCAAGAGGCTCCGCTCCTAATGCTCCAGAGCCCCTAAATGGGATCGTAGCGTGGCAGGGAAGCAATCTGCAACTGTGCCTTCCTTTGGAATTTTTCTGGCTTTAAGTGGACTAAAAGCTTTTTGTTCCAGTGGTGCCTTGTCACTGCCCGGCAGTCACTGCAGTGACCTTCCAGCTCAGCTTCAGGACACCTGGGTGCCATCAGAGCCATCTGAAACAGAACTTGCTTCACCCTTTTCCTGCTTCATAGGAGGCTGTGCTTTCCCCTTTAAAGGGGAAAATCTGGATGTCCAGGGTTAAAAGATAGTGGAAATAGTTCTATGACTACCAGTTAGTTCTGCTTGACCAAAAACCAGTTAAAATGGTGACATGCTAGTGCTCTGTCCCTGCATGATGTTGTTCAACCTCAGAAGAAGAGGAGGCTCTGGGGAGACCTTAGAGCCCCTTCCAGGGCCTAAAGGGGCTCCAGGAGGGAAAGAATTCTTCCCTGTGAGGGTGGTGAGGCCCTGGCACAGGTTGCCCAGAGAAGCTGTGACTGCCCCATCCCTGGAAGTGTCCAGGGCCAGGTTGGACAGGGTTTGGAGCAACCTGGGCTAATGGAAGGTGTCCCTACCCATGGCAGGGGGTGGAACAAGATGAGCTTTAAGGTCCCTTCCCATCCAGACCGTTCTGTGATTCCCTGGTTCTGTGTGTCCACGTTCTCTCACTGGGTTCAGTAAAGCACGTCCAAGGTGAGCTCATCTGGGAGCTCTGTCTGTTCTTTTGCAGAACCTGATCAATAAGATGTGGCTCGGGGTCCCCTCTCAAGACAAAATGGAGATCCGCAGCTGCCTGCCCAAGCTCCTGCTGGCTCACCACAAAACTCTGCCTTACTTCATCAGGAACAAGCTCTGCAAAGTCATCGTGGACATCGGCCGCCAGGACTGGCCCATGTTCTACCACGACTTCTTCACCAACATCTTGCAGGTAAGATGTCCACCCATGAACCAAACCAATTTTTCCCTCCAGAAACATCATTTTGTTTCCTCAAGTAGTGGCTTCCCTTGATGAAGATGAAGTAACTACATGAAAACCAAACTTGCTTTTTAAATTCCTTTTCCTTTCTAATTTTGGGGTAACCTTTAAATTCCTACAGGTTGCATGTCTTTCTAGTTATGTGAGTGAAACAAGTATAAACTTTGAATTTCAAATATTATGAGGTAGTTCTTGAAAATATAGGAGTTGTGGGTTGTTCTTTAAAGAAAAAAGTCAGTAAAACTATGGATGTGTCACTGGGTGATTTTCAAAGGTGAAGTTTCTCAACGTGGCTGTTGGAGATTTCTCACCCAGTAGCCAAAGATACCCTAAAATCTCAGGTACCTCATTGTGTAAAGTCACTAATGGAATGTTGGTGGGGTGTTTAAGAAGGTTCTTGCAGGAAGATTCGAATATGAATCAGAGGATCCTGACTGAGACAGTGCCATTAATTGGAATTTTGGTTGTAAGTCAGCATCTTCCCAGGGAATCCTGAGCCAGGTTAAGAGCTCACTGCTGCTGGAGCTTGACCAGGCTGGTGTAAACCTCTTTGGATTTGAGTATTTTGTCTCCAGGTTCCTTAAAGTTGTTCCTAATGAGCTTAAAAAGGCTGAGTGTAAACTGAAGTGCTGCACGGTTTTTTTCTGCTGACATAATGACATGATTTGAATGCAGCAAAGCCCACAGCCAAGCCACGAGACAGCGATTTAAATCCAGGTCCTTGAGTGTCAGGAGTTTATTTGTTAAGGGAAATGGCTTTAGTGTTAATTGCAAAGTTAAAAAAAAATACTGACTTGTCTGCAGAACTTGTTAGTAACTGGTGTAATCACTTCTCAGACAGCTTCCTGTGGTGTAACATGCTACAATTTTTGCCTGAATTGTCAGTTTGACACTAAATATTTTGAGATGACCGTCCATACTTGTTGTTTTGGCTGTCGTTTCACCTGGATCTGAACTGAATTGCTTCCTGAGTTCCACTGGCCTTTCTAGCACTCTGAGGGTTATCTTAAGGGATTGCAGAGCTCACTTTAGAAATCTATCCCTAAGCCTCTCCTTGTGAACTCAGCTATGGAGGGAAATGTTCCCATAAATTAATTTATGTAGCAGACACATTCCAAAAATGTTCAGAGGAAGTGGAAGAAAAGCGCTAATAGTGAATTCCAAGGCCTGAAAACAATGAAGAGGAGCACAGGAGCAGCATGACTTGCTTTTAGAATTGCAGATGAGTCCTATCTCAAGACTTTTTTCTGAGATCATTTGAAGCAACTGTTTGATTATTTAGCATTAAATTGTATCTCAGTACTCTGAATAGTCTCCATACCTTTTACTGAACCATTGCAGGGGTGGAGAAGAAAAATAAATTGGACTATTCTGTTGTCATTATGCAAATCCAGTCATTCTACAGAGAAAGCGTTGCTTCCTTAGGGGTTTAAAATTTGTTTTAAACAGTGTCAGGGCCTAGTATTGCTCAAACTTCTGGGATTTGTCAGAAAGTATTCAGAGAGATGATGTTCAGCCTATTCACAACTGACCAACAAGTGGTGTGTTTCATTTGGTTCTTCACCTGGCTGCTCCTGTGCCATGGGCCTTCCTTTCCAAAAGCCAAGCTCGTGTACCTCCGGACGAGGAGCTTTTAGATGGGCTCTTTTCTCCCCAGATATTTCACCAAACCGTGTCTTCTTAGCAGTGTTAACTCAGCCTGGCTCTGCTTTGGTGGGTCAGGGAGATCAGGACCAAAGTCAGCCTGTATTACAGAATTATGGCTTCAAGGATTAGTTTCAGTAACTGTGGTTGGCTTTGGAGTTTTTTCTCCCAGAGGGAGCCGTGCATAAATCACTTTGGATGTTTCAGGTTAGCAGTGGAGAGCAGAGCTGTCCTTCAGCTGGAAATAAAACTTTGTCCCATTTGAATGAGTCTTTCATCAGTGGCTAATGAAGGCAAAAGTCATCTTTTTCCCCAGTCCTATTCCAGCATGCGGTGGAAGTTACTCTTTGCAGAGTAAACACAATTCTCAGTTTGAGATGCAATTGAGGTGCAAGGAGAGGTTGTATCCCCCTGCTGTGTTCTGGTGGCATCTGATCCTGGCTGCAGCTTTTGGTGTGTGTGGGGCTGGTATTTTTAGTGGGAAGCTGATGGTGCAGGCTCCTGAGCTGCAGTGTGGTGACACTGCTGGTGCTGAGGTGACTCTGAGGACTGATGATGTCAGCAGAAGGAACAAACTTACTGGTAAACACAGAATGTGTGCAATGGCATTATGAAAGCTCTCTTGAAACCCCAAGGATTCCCATGGGGCTTGAACTGTTGCAACATCACAGATTACTGTCTGGGGAAATGGACTATTTGCAGTTCTCTCCCCTCGACATGCAGCTGTGCAAACTGCAGGAGCTGAGACTCCCCCAGTGTCAGAGCACTTGTTAACTGCGAGTGGTGCTGTGTGTCAGTGGTGCTGTGTGTCAGTGGTGCTGTGTGTCAGTGGTGCTGTCTGCCAGCTGGCTGTTGTCATCACGTGTTGCACTCGTGTGTTCCTCAGTTAATCCAGTCTCCTGTGACCACTCCCCTGGGGCTGATCATGCTGAAGACGACGTCGGAGGAGCTGGCGTGCCCGCGGGAGGACCTGAGCGTGGCCCGCAAGGAGGAGCTGCGCAAGCTGCTCCTGGACCAGGTGCAGACGGTGCTGGGGCTCCTCACAGGTACGAGTTCCTGCCCCGACCTCACCATCCCAGAAGTGCTGCTGAGCCAGCGCTTTCGGGGTGCAGCGAAGCAACACGTGGGCTGCTCCTGCAGTTTGAACACTCAGCTCTACCCTGAGGCATTTGGGGCAGCTTAATATGAGCCAGCTTGTGTAGCAGAGCAAGTGCAGGGCTCCATATGTCCTGTCTGGGAAGAGGGGTGGAGGTTGTCTTCTCTTAGTGAGCCCAAAGAAATTACCAAAGAAATTTTTACACACGATGTTCCTTCTCGCAGCACTACAGGCGTGTTCTGCTGAAGTTCTCTTGCGCTCTGTGCCATGGTTGTTAGATCAGTTTGTCTTTAGCAGCCTGTTCTGAAAAATCTCTCTTTGGCCAGGTATTTTGGAGAGCATCTGGGACAAGCACAGTGCCACTGCTGCCACTCCGCCACCATCCCCGACTTCAGGAGAAAGCGGTAAGGAAAACTGAGCTACAGGGTGGTATTTCCAGGTACTTAAACCTGCAATATCACACACAGATTCCTTCCTTTGCTGTCTAACGTCTTGTAATAACCCTTTCCTAGAGCTTTTCATAGGCCACAAAATTCCTGATTGGAAAGAAAAACCCCTTACAGGAAGAAGCAGTTTCCACTGCAGGAGATGCCCCACTGCAAATGTCACCTCAGTGAACAGGACACAGAGAGCTGCTTGTTGTCCTCAGAGGGCAGAAAGCTTTGTGGAGTGTCAGTGCAAAATGCTCTAGTGCCAGCGAGTTGGAATTGTGAAATCATTAAGGTGGGAAAAGCCCTCTCAGATCATCGAGTCCAGCCATTCCTGAGGACTGACAGCTGAGTAGCATGTGTACCCAAGTGCCACATCCACATGGGTTTTAAATCCCTCCAGGGATGGGGACTCCACCACAGCCCTGGGCAACCTGTGCCTGACCACCCTTTCAGGAAAGACATTTTCCCAGTATCCATCTAAACCTCCCCTGGCACAACTTGAGGCCGTTTCCTCTCCTCCTGTCCCTTGTTCCCTGGGAGCAGAGCCTGACACCCACCTGCTGCACCCTCCAGTCAGGGAGTTGGAGAGAGCACGTCATTGTGCAAGTTTGTTTTCTACCTATTCCTGTTAGGCTTTTGTGTGGGTGTTTATCTGATCTAAACTCATTTACATACCTATTTCTTAGTTACATTCAAAGTGGAGAACATATGTTTGCATCCTTGCACTTGGCACACGTTTCACTTATGTTCGAGACCTTAAACGGTGAATTAGGAGTTGCAGATGACTTCCCTGTGGCCAGATTGCACCAGTCAGATTTAGACAGTTGTTGTGAATGTTTTGGTTGGTATTAAAACGTTCACATTGAAGTTTGAGCAAAATTTCAAGTGCTTCTTTCCTGTAGAAGAGCATAAGTCACTTTTATATTTATATACAAAATATAAACTGTAATGGGAATAAATATTTCTCTGGGTTGGGAGGGGAGTGGATTTTGCTGTAGGTAGGAAGAGTTTGAACAAGAAATATTAACAGAATAGATCAAAGCTTCTAGTATCACTTGGCAGTAGTGAAAGTGGTGCTGGGAGAGGACACTAGTGGAACAAAGTCTGGGCTGGTTGTCGTTGAAGCCTGTTTGAGATGTCCCTCAGTCCCTTGGGGCTTGTGCTGAGGCAGCTTTTATCCACCTGTGTGTTCACCTCGTGACTTGGGATCGTATTTCTCAAACTGAAACTAGGCTGCATTTCTGTCCTGGGCCTTCCCTTTCTCCCCTCTCAGGGAAAACAAACAAACTTTTTACTCAGAGTGTTTTCAAGATAATTGCTCAGAATCAGGACCACACTGACAGTTCCTTTAGAGGTTCAGGTTTCGTTTCACTGGGTCCTGCCTGTGCAAACCTGTTCGTTTGAAACTCTGTTTTATTTTTCTGTGCTGTGTCTTAAGCACTTTCTCCATGTTAAAGCTGTTGGTGCTTCAAGTTCTTAAAGTCACAGACTCATGGAATCATTAAAATTGGAAAAGACCCCTAAGACTGAGTCCAATCTTTAACCCGGCAAGGCCACCACAGACCACGTCCCCAAGTGCCACATCCACATGGCTTTTGAACACTTCCAGGGATGATGATTCCACTACTTCCAAAAGGAGCACCAATTGCTTCCCTCTCATCCACTGCTTGCCCACTTTCTGTGTTCCCTGAAGGACTTCATTCATGCAGCACAATCCTCCTGTTTACTGGTGACTCTCCAACTTTTTCATTGCTTAGATGAGGCCACCACCCTTTTCTCTATACATTCAGGTGAAATTAGAGCTGTTCCAAGAGGCAAAATAAGCTCCAGAGTCCTTATAAATGTTTAATATCTTCCATCAGAGCCCAAATCTCTTCAGGGTCTTGGAAAACCTTTCCTTGCTTTTTTTGCACAGAGTGAAATGGTCCCTTGCAAGTCTTGCACAGGGTTTAAATAGTACTTGAAGACAGACTCGTTTCTCATATCACTTAAGCAAAGGAGCTCTGATAATGTCCCACGTTGGAAAACATTTGAGTTATTGCATCAGTATAGCATTTACTCAGCAATAATCTTAGCTTCCAAATGTTGTCTTTGCATGATTTATAGCACATTTGGTGATGAATCCCTGCCTTAGGCGTATTCACTGATGTATGGCAAACAGATGAGTAACAGAAATGTTTGGTGCTGCAGAGCCAGGCCCTGACAGTTTTCTCCTTGAGCGTAAGTGCAGCTGATCCTGTACATTTGTCACCTTTTTGCAAAGACACTTAAAATCCCTTAAAGTCAGAGCTTCAGTAATTTAGCTGGGTGCAAAGCTGGGAGTTACAAGGACCGAATTTTTTTCTGGTGTTAATGGATTAAAAGGTGAGAATCTTTAATTCTCATTGATTTATTTGGAGTTTGCTTGACATTTAAAACAATCACAGAATCCCAGACTGGTTTGGGTTAAAAGGGACCTTAAAGGGACCTCATCTTGTTCCGCCCCCTGCCACAGGCAGGGACACCTTCCACCAGCCCAGGTTGCTCCAAGCCCCATCCAACCTGGCCTTGGACACTTCCAGGGATCCAGGGGCAGCCACAGCTTCTCTGGGCAACCTGTGCCAGGGCCTCACCACCCTCAGAGCCAACAATTTCTCCCCAATATCCCATCTAACCCTGCCCTCTGGCAGTGGGAAGCCATTCCCCCTTGGCTTGTCCCTCCATCCCTTGTCCCAGGTCCCTCTCCAGCTCTCCTGGAGCTCCTTTAGGCCCTGGAAGGGGCTCTCAGGTCTCCCTGGAGCCTTCTCTTCTCCAGGTGAACCCCCCCAGCTCTCCCAGCCTGGCTCCAGAGCAGAGGGGCTCCAGCCCTTGGAGCATCTCCGTGGCCTCCTCTGGACTCTCTCCAACAGTTCCATGTCCTTGTTTTGTTGGTTCCCCCATATCCTGAGGCAGCTCTGCAGGGGGGTCTCACCTGAGGGGGCAGAGGGGCAGAATCCCCCCTCCCCTGCTGCCCACGCTGTGGGATCAGCCCAGGGCACGGGGGGTTTCTGGATCCCAGCACAGCCAGGGCATGTCCAGCCCCTCACCCACCAGCACCCCCAGATCCTTCTCCCAGGGCTGTTCTGAATCCATTCTTCCCCCCCAGCCTGGATTTGTGCTTGGGATTGGCCTGACCCTTCTTCAGCACCTGTGCTTGGCCTCGTTGAACTCCATGAGGTCTGTAAAAGCACAGTGTGAGCAGCTCCTGCCCTACAGCATCTGCAGAGGTGTGAGTGTCACCATGGGGCTGCTTCAGGGAAAAGATTAAAGTGCAGGGTTGTCTCATTCAGCCAAAGCCACGTGATGCCTTCAGTTTGTGGAGAAAGAAGCAAAGGTAAGGTATGATAGGGAGTTATGAATTTATTGATGTACGACATCAATCTTGATGAGAAATGGAGACTTAGGAGGAGTCTGTTCATCACTCAGGCTCTTGGGTACTTTGGAAACAGCTCAGTAAATCATACCTGTTAATTTTGTGCTGCTCTTTGTTGGGTCGTTTCACTTTCATGAAAGAATCACTCAGATTTTCTGAGAACTTCAAATTCTGTAGTGTAGCAAATGCCAGATTTTTAAAGAGATTGTTTGTACTCATTGAAGAGAACTGTGTTGAACAACCTGAGGGAAGGTGAGTTTCCAGCAGGTGGAAGCTTGGAGATTATGGGCAGCATCTGTGGGAAGAGCAGCCTGGCTGGTGGTGTCCCTTGGATTCCATAGAATTTTCCACAAGGATTCTCATTAAAAGCTTTCGAGAAAGCAAAGGCCATCAGGGATAAGGGAGTGCCTGGATTGCTGATGGGTTGGTTAGAGGAGGGAGATGAAAGGTGAGTGGAAATGGTGCCCTCTTGCTGTGAGGGGGGAGCTCACCCTGGAGCAGGCAGGTTTAACTTCTGAGCATCACACCAGATCATTCTACAGAAAGTTCGGATCAGTAGCAGTCAAAAATAGGTACCTGCTGGGGTTCTCTGTGGAATTAAGGCTGCACCTCGAGTAGTGGCTGCAGTTCTGCTCTTCCTGTATCAGTAGGTGCAGAGTGGCAATGAAAGCTTTGTAGAAGGGTGGTAAAGATGATTGAGGGGTTTGAGCAGCTTCCCTGTAAGTAACAGCAGAAGTAGAACCTTCGTTCTGTTGAATTGAGAGTGAGGAAGTGTAGTAGGAACCTAGAGAGTGACATGTAGAAGATGAGTACAGAGGTTATTTCTGTTCCCTGTTTGGGTGCAGGAGGTAGAAAATGAAACTAGCACTGACATACCCCAAACAAACCAGCTTTGTAGTGAAGCTGTGGAACTGTCACAGGATATTGCAAATATTCAACTTCTGTGGCTTCAGTTGGAGAGTGGAGAAAGTCATGGAGGATAAATCCTGAGGCTGTGTAGAATTTTTCCAAATTTTCTCTTCCTTGGGAAGCCTTTGTCACTGGGTGGTTGGAGGCTGGGTAGTGTGATCTGTGCCTGCTGGGGGTTTTGGTCACTGGGAGAAGGTGCTGCACCGAGGGAGCTTTTTGGTCTGACACCAGAACATCTGCCTTTACATCACCCACAAGTGTCACAGGGAAGCAGAAGCCTCTCTGCCAAGGTTCAGTGTAACGTGGATGTGCCAGAGAACTTGTGCCAAGCTTACACCAGGGATGCTCAACCTTGTGAGGGGGGAGAATTTTATAATAGATTTTTAGAATCCACCCCGTGCCTTTGCTGTTTTCCAAAATACTGTGTGAGTGTCCTTCCTAGTGAGGCCAGAAGGGTTGTGTGAAGCTAATTCCTGAATACAGAAATCACCAGTTCATCTCAGACCAACTTGCTGACTCGTGCAGTGTTCTGAGTTGGAAGGGATCCACAAGGGTCATCAAAGTCCAGCTCCTGGCCTTGCACAGGGCAACCAGACGCTCTGGTGGGTTTTGCTTTCCAGCTGTGTTCCCAAACAAGTTATGTTTCTTTAAAAAGTAATCTATGCAGCAGGGGGGGAAGATGTTGGAAAATTCTTTTAACTTTAGCAAAATAGTGTTTGATCCCTAAATCAGTGATTAATATGTACTAGCAGATGTCTTAGTTTTGAGAACAAGGATTGTGTGTCAGGGCAAAGAATGATAAGAGGAGTACATCATGACCTGACCTCATACTTGAGATAGTCTCAAGGATCTTCATTAGGAGATCTGTAACCATAAAAGGGAAATCTGGCAAATGGGATGTTCCTAAATGACCACCAAAGACCCTCAAAAGACCCTTACTCATATCCAAGTAAGTCCACAGAGGTGATTAGCATATGTGCATGTATTCAGGAATAGGATGAATATGTAAGAGAAGTGAAATATGTACACGTTTCTTGACTATAATCTGGTGTGTTTGGTTGCTGGCCATGCACGTTTTGTGGAGCTATGCCCCTGCTCCCAGCACTGAATAAAGTAATGGTGGCTTTCTAACCCAGCAAACTGGTCAGAGTTTATTCCCTGGTTGGTTGTGACAGCTGGGACTGGCAGTATGAGTGTCCATGCCCTGATTTCCATGTGTTTCTCCCCCAGGTGACCTGTTGAGTAGCCTGTTGCAGAGTCCCAGTGCAGCCAAACTCTTGAACCAGCCAATCCCCATCCTCGATACAGACAGTGAATATATCTGTTCCCTGGCTCTGGAGTGCCTGGCACACCTCTTCAGCTGGATCCCTCTGTCCACGAGCATCACCCCCTCCCTCCTCACCACCATTTTCCACTTCGCCCGGTTCGGCTGCGACACCCGCGCGCGGAAGATGCCTTCGGTCAACGGCAGCAGCCAGAACTCGGTGCTGGGGCAGGAGCGGGGCCGGCTCGGGGTCCTGGCCATGTCCTGCATCAACGAACTCATGTCCAAGAACTGTGTGCCTATGGAGTTCGAGGAGTATTTGCTGCGGATGTTCCAGCAGACTTTCTACCTCCTGCAGAAGATCACCAAGGAGAACAACGCGCACACGGTGAAGAGCCGGCTGGAGGAGCTGGATGAGAGGTGAGAGCAGCCAAGCAGCCCAGAGCCAGGGCCTCGTGCTTTCTAAAGGACCTTCTGGATTATTTTGTGTGTCTAATGGCCTTTTTTTCAGAGTGCTGTGCTAGGGGAGCCAGGCAGAGAGGTAGGTGCCCACAGGTCAGGTTTGGTGAGGGGCTGACTTTGCTGAGGGACCATGGTGGCACAGGTTTGTGTTCTTTCCTGTCCTCTTCCTCCCCTGCCCCCCGTTCGATGCTGTTTGACTGCAGGTCTAAGGTGGCACAAGAGCTGAACCTTTTGTAACATCACAGAAGAGGCTCAGTGAGGTGAAGGCACTGCAGTGTCCCCTCTCCTGGTCAGTGTCTGCCCTCCTTCTCTGCCCAAACTCAAACACAAAGTGGGGATATATTCTGCCAGTCATGACTTGAAAGAGAACAGTAGTGGTTTCCTGTCCTTCACTGAACCATGGCCATATTTGATCCTTTTTTATTTTTACTTCTTTTAAAGCAAAATACAGCTTGGGGAGCTCTGTTCAGTGGCTCCACCACTGAGTTTGTCCACATGCTTGGCTGAAGGCAGCAGGGAAGCAGCAGCACTTTGAAAGGCTGCATGTTCTCATTTTCCAGAGAGTTACTGCCATCTTTTGTTCCCTGAAACAGCTCCACTCTTTTATATCCAGTGCTTTTATCTCCTCTGCTTGTAGGAGAGAAGGTGAGATTTGTCTCGCTGTTGTGCTGAGTGGCTGAACCCTTGTGTTGGCAGGGTGGTGGAAGAGGTGGTGATTTGGTGCTGCTGCCAGGGAAGGCTGGTGCTGACATTGGCAAAGAGGTTGCGACTGTGTGAATGTGCTGAGTGTCTTACTGTGGGTATGTGGTGGTGGAAATAAATTTCCACACAAGAAAAAAAGCCATTTAGACAAAGCTGTGGGTCTGTATGCAGAGAGGACTTGGGTGTTTCTTCTGTAAAAATCTTTTTCCATGCCTTCAGACACACAAATAACTTTGGGATGGCAGATCTGGATTAAGAGGGAATTCTACTTGCTCATTTTTGTGGTAACTTGCTCTGACTTCAGTGTCCCTCACTTCCTAGAAATGACATGGGTAGGAATGTGCCACCTTCTGTGTACAAGATATATGCAGAGAATCCAGGAGTTCCCGTCTGGACTGCAGAAAAGCTTTCCTGGAAACCCCCAATCTCATACTTAACTGTGTTCTTTCTTCTGTGGAAAGTCTCAAGCAGCCTGTGGGGCCAGTTTCAGTGGAAGTTCTGTGGCTGGGTTGGCCCTGGCAGAGATGGTGTTGCCGTATCGTTACGTTCTGCTCCTTAGACATGTTATCCCCAGGGATTGGTGGTGTCAGGAATTGTTTATTCATTGCCAAAGTCTGAAATAGGGATGGAACTAAGATGTTCTGGAAGCTGGAAAAACCTAGCTGACTTCTGGAGGAGTGGAACTTTCTTTCCTCCTTGTCTTTTTTAATGTCCAAAACTAAACTTACTGCCTGAAAATGTCACTTCAGCTTGGACTAACAAAATCCTGAACAAAATTGGCACTGGAGGAACCACCTTCAGTAGATGGGTGTCCTCAGAACCTGCAAGCCCTGGGTCCCTTCCTTCCCTTCCTCTCGTAGTGCTGGTTATTTTTGTTCTGTTAAAGGATCAGTGTGGTCTGAGCACTTTGGAACTGCCAGACTAGCCCAGGAAAGAGTAAGTTTACACTGCCTTTTCTTTGTTTGTGTTTGGCTTTGAAGATCCCAAAATATGGGAAGTGGCTACTAAGGATCCAAGCAATGGCTCCGTGGTTGGAGAAGGGGCTTTAGGGCTGGCAGAGCTCAGGGCAAGGAAGAATTTCACTGGTCTTAGGTCACAGCTTGTTTAGAAAATAAAAATTAAAAGTATGAAGGATGTGTTTGAGTCTGGACTCTATTTCTTTTTACTGACTTTGCTTTTGAAGTGTTTGATCTGTGATCAGGTGTGTTCAGTGATTTCTTGTCAAGTAGACAGTGCCACATAAAAAAGGAACTGAATCTTTTTTGCATATTCAAAGTGGTGTGTGGTTTTGTAGGCTTAGAACAACCCTCAGTGCTGCAGCTCTGGGTTAGTTGGAAATGCCTCTGTCTCTTGAGGGAGTTTTTGTTAGAAAGAGAGGGGATTCCCCCAAAAAAAAAACCCCAAGGAGTTTGCAGAAGGGAAGAGCAAGGCAGTATAGTAAAACCAGGCTGTTTAAGCATGTCTGAAACTGTGCTAAGCCCAACTTTTGTTTAAAAGAAAAGCCTGAAATACTTTTGCAGTGGGAAGGATGGACTTAGCATTGGATTGCTGGAGATCTCACTGTGTGTGTGTGATGCTGCAATGGAGTATTAAACTTTTTCTGTATGGATAGATTTGAAGATGATTTTTAACCTTGATAAAGCTCACGTTGTGCAGGGTGTGTTCTTACTCCCCAGTAAAAGCTCACCCCATTGTGGGCTTTGCCCTTTCTCCCTCTAGAACCTTCTGTGCCTTCACTGAGGTCGTGCTCTTGCTGCACTCCCTGGAGTTTTGGTGGCAGGTTTCTTTTGGGACGTGCACTGTCCATCCACTGACTAATTCCGTGCTTCTGAGGAAGATTTCTCTATAGCCCAGTTCAGTCACAAGCCTGGGCTCAGCTCAGGAAGTCTTGGATAGCTGCACTGCAGAAGGAATTGTCCTTTCCAGCTCCCAACTCTCCCACACCTCCTGTAAATGTAACACTTGTATTGCTGATTCCTGCATTACCTTCCTGCTGGATTCCTCAGCAGTACAGTTCATCTCACTTATCCTACATCCATCAGCAAGACCACCTTTGCTATTCAATTACTTCTCTAGGGTGGGGAGATTGTGCTTATTTGCAGGCCTGGTTGAACTCAATGATATTTGTGTGAATATTAAAGTTGCTTTTGACAGGACTGTCTTTTCTGCTGTTCCAGGTGTTAAAGCAATGAAGGGTTGCCCGTCCTGTAGGTAATTGCTGTAGGGCTTTATATTTCAATTGTTTTGCTGGCTGTTAATTGTAAGTTTCTTCTTAGTGAAAGGATTTTGAGTGACTTTTATTGCTGTTTCAGTGAAATTGCTTTTCCTCGTGGCATCCTCCCCGTTTTCTCAGTTTTCTCTTTTCTTTGTAGCTACATTGAGAAGTTCACAGATTTTCTCCGTCTTTTCGTGAGCGTCCACCTGCGGAGGATCGAATCCTACTCTCAGTTCCCAGTGGTTGAATTCCTGGCACTGCTGTTCAAATACACTTTCCATCAGGTACAGCCCTACACTGTCATTTTTCCCAGCCTGTTCTATTGTCCTGCTCAGCGGGGCCAGCTTGTTTGCCCCAGTTAAAAGCAGTTATTACCTTGTCTTACTGGCACTTCCCCAGTGGTACTGGGGACTTGGAAATGGCTTCATGTGCTCTTGGATTTAGCTGGAAACAGAGGTCACGTGTAGTTACCCTGCAAGAACAACTTGTCTGATGTTTAACTTTGCTTCTACTTTAATTTTTTTCTAGTCCTTGGAATGGACAATGCTGTCTGGAAAAGTCTCTCTAGCTTTCTTGTTTTGTGTTTGGGGATGCTGTTCTTTGTCCTGAATCTGTGACTTTCTTGTAACTTTTATTAAAAAAAAACAAACCTCTTGGCTTTTGGTCCATGTTTCTTCCCAGTGTCCCATCTAACCCTGCCCTCTGGCAGTGGGAAGCCATTCCCCTTGTCCTGGCACTCCAGGCCCTTGTCCAAAGTCCCTCTCCAGCTCTCTTGGAGCCCATTTAGGCACTGAAATGGGTTAATTCTGAGCCCAACCTTGTAATTCCTGGGTTCCTACTCTTGTAAAAAGTTCTTGGTTATCTTCTGACAGCTCTAAATCTCTCCAGTGACATCCTAGAAATGTGTCAATAAAGCAAGAAGATCTTCTCATGGATTGAAGTACATGTTAACTTCTATTTTCATTGTATGAAATCAATCCTCATGATATTCATTGTGAATTGTGGTGTCTTTCAGCCTACACATGAAGGTTACTTTTCTTGCTTGGACATCTGGACACTCTTCTTGGACTACTTGACAAGCAAAATTAAAAGTCGCCTGGCAGACAAAGAAGCAGTGCTCAACAGGTGAGAGCTCAGAACCTGCTGGGATGTGAAGAGACCTTAAAGCTCATCCCATTCCATCACCCTGCCACAGGCAGGGACACCTTCCACTAGCCCAGGTTGCTCCAAGCCCTGTCCAACCTGGCCTTGGACACTTGAGGGATGGGGCAGCCACAGCTTCCCTGGGGAACCAGTACCAGGGCCTCCCCACCCTCACAGGGAAGGATTTCACATAGCTGTGATATTTGTCAAAAATTAGTGACAGGAAATGTTCACTCAGCTCTGTGGCCAAGCTGGCACATGTCCTATGTTCTGGAAATTATGTTTCAGAAGCCCAAATCCAAATGGAAGAGGAGAAATGAAGCCATTCCAGGGATGGGTTGGCTGAATATTTTCTCAGTAGTTCATCCCAAGAAAGGAAACACTGAACTCCAGACATGTGGGCAGCNCCAGGTTGCTCCAAGCCCCGTCCAACCTGGCCTTGGACACTTCCAGGGATGGGGCAGCCACAGCTTCCCTGGGCAACCTGTGCCAGGACCTCAACACCCTCACAGGGAAGGATTTCACATAGCTGTGATATTTGTCAAAAATTAGTGACAGGAAATGTTCACTCAGCTCTGTGGCCAAGCTGGCACGTCCTATGTTCTGGAAATTATGTTTCAAATCCAAATGGAAGAAGAGAAATGAAGCCATTCCAGGGATGGGTTGGCTGAATATTTTCTCAGTAGTTCATCCCAAGAAAGGAAACACTGAACTCCAGACAGGTGGGCAGCTAATGGGAATAAACTGCATAAATACATTCTAAAATTCTGGCTGTAATCATCAAAGTTTAGAACAAAACAGATGAGAGGTTTGGATAGAGGAGGCAGTGCCTGAAGAATTGGGATTAGGAGATATAAACTCCTGGTGGAAGTTGTCCCTGTCCATGGCAGGGGCATGGAACAAGCTGATCTTTAATGTCCCTTCCAATTCAAGCCATTTTGTGATTCTGTGATAAAAGAATTGTGGAGAGTGAGAAATGGTAGGAAGTGCCCAAGCCTCTCCTCTGGATCCCTTTTGCTTCCCAAAAAAATCCAGCAGCGAAGAGACTTCATGGTCACCATGCAAGGGCTGTGAGGAATAGGGTATTGTGGTTGAGTCCTTTCTGTTTCTGGTGTAAATGTATACTTCTGGTGAAGTATAATAAGTGTAAACCTCAGTGTTTCTCATTCAAAAGAATTGAAACCGAGCAAGTTTGGGTAGAGAAACTGTCACTTATGTGTGCTGTGTGTGAACCTTGCAGCCAGAGGAAAGGAACCTTTGTAGTCTAAAATAGAACTGGAGCACATTTTAGCAAATTTTAAAGCACATTTTAGCACACATTAGAGAAAGAGACCACAGAGTAAGTCACCTACAGAGTGTTCAGTGAGTTACTGAGTAGAGTGTTCATGCAGCTCATACAACTAATTAATTAATCAGAATTTATTTTATTTAATTAGGATTTTTAAATTCCTGTTTAAATAGAGGATGTGTTCCTGTGAAATACAGATGTGTTTGGGAGTTGAAAGTTCCACTTGCTACCCCCAGTGCCTGTTGTGTGTATTAATTACAACAGTGGTTGACACCTCTTCCTTGCAGATGCTGATCCTGGAATGGGGGCCTCTCTTTTGATAAAAGTCTCTTAGCTGTCACTTTAAAAATCTGGTGTCTTGTTCAGGTTTTTGAGGTTTAAAAGCACCGTGGCTTGTGCCATGTTGTGTTCCACCAAGTGCAGAAGGAAGCTTAGCTGAGCACACCAAATAGAAGCAGTTGGTTATGGCATCATAACCACAAAGAAATGTGGAACTGCCTTACACCAGACTGCGCTTCCTTTCAGCATGGGAAGTGTGGGGGTTTAGTTTCTTGAGAAGTAGGTGTTTGTGTTTGAGCTTTATGATTTATTCCTAATTTGCTGCTCCCAGCCCTCGTGTTCTGCTCCTCTTCATCCACGTGTGATGCTCATTGTCTTCCTATCAAACGGCTTGTTATGGAGAAAATTGTGACAAATAGCATCTCTAGGGGATAGGTGAGGCTGCAAAATAAATAAAAAGGCTTGTAAGTGGCTGGAGCTGGTGCTGTTTGTCAGAGCTACCTGCCCTTAGTGACAGCTGCAGCTCCTTGCACTCCCTGAGCCGTGTGAACGCTGAGCTGGGCAGTCTGGAAGTGGTTACACCACAGGAGCACAGATGAAATTTCCTGTTCTGTGGTTTAGAAACTTTGCATTTTGTACACGCCACGACTTTTACTCCCAGAGAAGCTGCCAAATCCAGGGTTACACCACCTTGCACAGAGCTTTCAGCTGCCTGGTGGTGACACAGCTGACAGGGCTGACACTTCGGTTGCATCATGCTCTGAATCTCTCTCTCTTAGTCTTTGCCTAATTTCCCAACCTGATTTACCATAGAAAAGAGTAGGACTTTTTTATCAGACCCCAGCTGCTTTGAGAAAGGGGGTTTTCAAAACAAAAATCAAACCAACCCCCCTTGAAATCCCAGACTTTGGTGTTGTGGCACCAGGAGTTATTGCATGCTCAGGTGGCTCTGTGCTGATTTTGCAGCTTGGCAGTGTTTTCAGTGAGGAGGAGGGGCTCGTGTGCTCTGTACCAGCTTCCTGGCTCCCAGACATGAAGGGATATTTCAGTGACGTGCCTTTAGTGTTACAGTACTAAAGCAGGAAAAGTGCTGGCTTTGTTTCGGAGGCACAAGGGCCTGAATTCCTTCGTCAAAAGTGTAGGGAAAGGGGGATAGCAGCACACACAGCCTTGGGGTGGCAGCAATAACTGCCCTGGTCCCTCTGCTCCTCGCTCAGTGCCCAGAGAGCAGAGGCTGCCGAGGAGCAGCTCAGGCAACAACAGGCTCTTGGTTCCTCCTGTTCGTGGACATCTGTTGTTATTCCTGGCAAGCTGCTCCCACCTTTCTTGTTTTGAACTCTGGGGCTGCTTCTGTTGCTAAGAGTCCTTCCTTTCCCTTTCAGAGGCAGAGGGATATCAGGTATTGTCAAGGCTCTTTCCTTGTGATCTGAAATGACCTGATACCCTTAACACCAGGAGGTGTTACTGTCCTCTGTTATACATATTTCTTTTGCTGGAGGGGTTTTATTGAACTATTTCTCTGTCCTTCCATGGTTGTAGGTACGAAGATGCCTTGGTTCTGTTGCTGACAGAGGTGTTGAATCGGATCCAGTTCAGGTATAACCAGGCACAGCTGGAGGAGCTGGATGACGAGACACTAGATGATGATGTAAGGAGCACAGTTGAACAACAACTAAGCTGCAGGTCCACATATTAACTCTTGCACTGTTAGCACCTGGAATGTCTTTCCCAGACTTTGTACTTTGGAGTACAAAGCCACACGGCCGCTTCTTCTCTCCATTGTGTGTGGGGCTTGAGGGGTAAAACACCTTGAAATGCTTTTAACAAAAATGTGTTTAAAGTCACACTAAGATAGAACCTTTGATTTTAACTTGGTTCTGATGGGGGAGGGAAATACAAATCCTTATGTTCTGACTGTCAGAGACATTAGGTTCCATGTCTGGTTGCTGTGGAAATTAAATGATGAAATACCTCTGAGACAAAAGCTTGAACCTGTAGATATTGTTGGTGCTTTTGTTTAAGCTTATTTCTCCTAAGCTGGTATTGGTAAAGATCATCTTAACACTGATCAATGTAAAAGTGGAGTAGGTGGCCAAATGGATGAGGCCAGAGCCCTGGAAGGACAGGTTGTGCTGCAGAACAGATGTTTGTCATCTGAGCAGTGGCTGTGCTCTGGGAGTGAGACCTTGTGCCGTGTCACTCCAGGGAAACACGTGCCCAAAACACAGCTTGGCAAATTATTCTCCATCAGACGTCTCGAATCGTATCTTCAGTATCTGGGTGTCCCCAAAAGCCAGGCTCTGGCAAGGAGCTCTCTAGTCCCAGGCATCCATGAAGCCCTCCCAGTGTCCCCAGAGCTCTGTTCCCTTTGGAAGTGCTGTCCTCACCTGGGTGTCTCTCCCCGCAGCAGCAGACGGAGTGGCAGCGGTACTTGCGCCAGAGCTTGGAAGTGGTGGCCAAAGTCATGGAGCTCTTGCCAACTCATGCCTTCTCCACACTCGTAAGTACTTATCCGAGTAGTTAATCCAGGCCAGAAGTCCCGTGTGAGATGAGCACCAACTGTTGGAGCTTGTTGCAAGCTGTTTGATAGATGCCTCAATGCCAAGAAAAGTAGGGAAATTTGGGGTTGGATGCAAAGCTTGGCAAGGAGAAAAAATGTTTCGTTGGATTTCTTGGTGTGTTTTGAAGAGAGTACTCCAGTGCCTGTCTAAATCCAGCTTTCTGGACACTGAGCTCTTTAGAAAGTCCCGTCTCTCAAAGTGCAAACATTTGGCAGCAGCCCCTCCCTGCTGTTTATCTTGGCCTTTATCTTGGAGGCAGCCTGTGAATTGGGCAGATGAGTGTCATTATCAGGGTTTGAAGAGGAGTGGAATCTTTGTTTAAATGAAAGGGTAGATATAAATGCTGAAGAGAGTGCCTGGGACAATTGGGAAGTAGATCTAGTAAACATGGAGAAACTCCAGCCAGTGCTGCTGTCGCTAACTTTGGTGTTGTAAAAGTTGTCTGGGTTTGTAGCATCACAACAGTTTTTGAGGAGGAGATCTTGAGGCTGTAAATGTAGTCCAAAATTCGGAGTAGTCACTGCGTTTTTGCTGGGTGAGGAGAATGGGAGGAGAAAGGGCAGTGGGATCTCAGATCAAGTGCATTAATTCTGCTGGGGGTACCACACACCTTGGCCTCTGAACCGTGTTCCCAAGAAGCAGAGGAAACTGAGCTGCTGCAGAGGCAGAAGATGCCTGACCTGAAGTGCCTTTTTAATTGATATTTTTGTTTAAGAAACTAAGCACTAGAAGCTCTGAAGTAGTGAACAAAAGTAGAAAGTGCTGTGCAGGGTGGTGGCACAATGTGAGCCAGCAGGAGGCACAAACAGAGGGAGTGTTCAGGGAACATATGGGTCAGATGGAGGAGAGCATATGTGGCTTCCTTGGAGTAACACATTCACATGAGGAAAACACTGGGTTTTTAAATAGTTCCCCTTGAGCAGTTATACAAAGACACTCCACTGTTAATTAGGCACAGCGTGTTGGAAACTGGGTAGGGAGAGCTTTCCTGAGCCCTGCATTGTTCATTCTTGTTGTACTGGGTGATGTGGGAGGTTCTCAAGCAGGTCACAGTGCTTTCACAGTGTCTGCAGGGCTGTGGGATGCAGGCCATCAGTAGCAAATAATTAAAACAGTGGACAGCAAGTTGCCATTACTCTGTCCCCTGATGGGCAAAGAAGGGCTGCAGCTCCTTCTGCTGATGGAGTGAACTTCCATAAAACCAACTGCCTTGAATGTGGTGACTTTTGGCTATAGAAATTAAATAGAGCCAGACTGAAAGGGCTGAAAAATGTTCTTCAGCTGAAGTATCACCAGGACCTGGCATGTTTGCTGTCACTCTTGAGTGATGGAGTTGGACTTACACTGTTCCCACAGCAGGATGCACAAGGACTGTGCTGTTTGCTCCCTTGGCTGTTTTCCCTATGGAGTTTTAGCTGATGCAGCCTGCAGCTTGCTGGCAGAATGCTGCACTGCTTCCTTTCTCTACTCTGTCAGAGGCACTGAACTCAACTTTCTGGTTGCATAGTATTTTGAGAGCTTCATTCTGAGAAGCTGATACATCCAGGTGAAGTGGATTCAGCACAGACTGACTGCACTACAGACTCTGCCATTCCTCTGCTCTCTTTGGGCTGGCTTGTACACCCAACTGTATATTCCTAGTGGTGACATGCTGTGCCCTTACTCCCACTTGTCAGACCATTATCTTGATAGGCTGATGGCTGGTATTTGTGGGAAGAGAAGAGCTGCCACAGAGAATTGCCTTCAGGGTGGTGATCTTTGTTCTCTTGACAGCTGCCAAGACCTGGGAAGCTGCGGGATGCAGGATCAGCCCAGAGCCCCAGCAACCTGCCCTTCCTCCTAATGTCTGTGTGAAGGCTCTAGGGAGAAATCAGAAAACTCTGCCCTGACAGAGTAATCAGTAGTTGGGTGTGAACTGTCTGCCAGGCCCCAAATCACGTTTGTTTCTTGTCTCTTCTAGTTTCCGGTTCTGCAGGATAACTTGGAAGTGTATCTGGGGCTCCAGCAGTTCGTGGTCACTTCAGGGACAGGTAATCACTGTGCAACACTCTGCTCTTCACTCTTTGACTGATGATTGCAGAAACACTCAAGCCCTCCTTTGGTGTTTCTTCTTCCATATTTCATTGAGGATCTGAACACGTGTGGTGTGTAGTGGCTCGGTAGTTAAACTCCAACAGCAGACAAAAATCTAATAATGTGATTTCCCTTTATTGGTATGGTTCTTTCCTTGTTCTAGTGCTTGAAATAAAGATACCAGGTGTGTTAAGGGCAGGTGTGCAACATCAAATACTACAGCTCCTTCCTGAGAAATAAGGAAAGCAATAGTAGTAAGATCTGCATGAGGGATATTAAGAGAGCTTAAAGTAATATTGAAATTTTGTGGTGTGACCGGCAAAGGAATTTGTCACGTTTTCAGTGCTGCTGCACATGGCAGAATGGCAGTTGTTGTATGAGCAGTTCTGGAAAAAATACTTCCACTTTTAGGATCATTTCAGTCCTAGGATAAGCCATGTGTAGGCTTTTAGTGCTGTGGCACCACCCTGTTCACTGCTGCATCAGGAGCAGCAGCTCAGATGCAGGTGTGGATTCAGCCCTGGGTTGTAGCACAGAATCCCAGAATGGGTCAGGCTGGAAGGGACCACAGTGGGTCACCTGCTCCAACCTCCCTGCTCAAGCAGGGTCATCCCAGAGAACCTGGCACAGGATTGTGTCCAGACAGTTTTTGGTGTTGATGGCACAAAATTGAGAGGTTGTTGCTGAAAGCTTAATCTGAGATTAAATACAGTGAGTGGAAAGAAAATCTGATTTTCTTTGAAAGGTAATGTTACAGAACATACTTGTTTTGTTAGTGAAAGTTCTGGAGTGTTTGAGCCCAGATATCCACACCTGAGCAGCAGGAGGACTGTGTGGGCAAGAAGATTGGCAGATCTAGTTATTGGATTGTTTCTTGTACCTGAGAAATATGAAAATACATAACATGTTTGACATCAGAAGCAAATTCACTGTTCCAAATGTGCTGCTGGATCACTGGAACTGTAGCCAGCAGAGGGAATGTGGATAACCACTTTCTCCAGGGCTGGGATCACTTCTGATGGCAGCAGGTAACCAAAAAGGTTATCTGTAAGTATTAATATCATATAGAAGAAAATAAAGGTATAAAAGGCTGAAAGAGCTTGGAACATCTTTATCAGCCTTAAAGAGGAATTTGAAGTGTTGTCAGAGCAGTTGGAATTGTCTTTCCCAGTTGGACTGTTCAGTCCCATGGACAGTGCTGCCATCTGAACTGTGACCTGCCACCAAGCTAACTTAAGAAGAATGATTGTAATGTAATTAGAATAAACTTTGCATTTCCTGTAGCTTCCTGTCCCAAAGAGCTGTAAGTATTAGTCACAAAGTTACATGGCTGTTTTTTTTCCTGCACAAATGTGAATTTTCAGCGCCTAGTCAGTAGTTATTAGACAAGTGATAATTTACACTTGGGCCTTTCTGCTGATGAACTGTGCTGTCGTTTCAGGGCACAGGCTGAACATCACTGCAGAGAACGACTGCAGGCGCCTGCACTGCTCCCTGAGGGACCTGAGCTCCCTGCTGCAGGCCGTGGGGCGCCTGGCTGAGTATTTCATCGGGGACGTGTTCGCTGCCAGGTTCAATGACGCCCTGACTGTGGTGGAGAGGTGGGTACAGGGCGTTCTGGTCCCTTCAGCACAAGGAGCTCTGCAGTGTGAAAAACAAGGGGCTTTTTCTGCCTCCCCTTGTTATGGGTAGATTGAGATATGAAGAACTTGGTGACCAGAGCCTTAATTGTAAAACCAACCTGGGCTGATCCCACAGCGTGGGCAGCTGGGGAGGGGGGGATTCTGCCCCTCTGCCCCCTCAGGTGAGACCCCTCAGCAGAGCTGCCTCCAGATCTGGGGCACCAAATCAGAAGGATGAGCTGCTGGAGTGAGTCCAGAGGAGGCACCAAGTTGATTAGAGGGATGGAGCAGCTCTGCTGAGAGGAAAGGCTGAGAGAGTTGGGATTGTTCAGCTTGGAGAAGGCTTTGGGGGTGACCTGATTGTGGCCTTCCAGGGCCTGAAGGGGGCTGACAAGAAAGATGGAGAGGGACTTGGGACAAGGCCTGGAGTGACAGGACAAGAGGGAATGGCTTCCCACTGTGAGGGTGGGGAGGCCCTGGCACAGGTTCCCCAGAGAAGCTGTGGCTGCCCCACCCCTGGAAGTGTTCAAAGCCAGGTTGGACGGGGCTTGGAGCAACCTGGGCTGGTGGAAGGTGTCCCTGCCCATGGCAGGGGGTGGAAAGAGATGAGCTTTGAGGTCCCTTCCCACTCAGGCCATTCTGTGATTCTAAGTTTCCCAAGTCCTTTATGAAAGAAATAACTAATAGGAGGGATCAAATAAAATCAGTTACTTAAAAACATTGAGATGTTTGTTTTCCAGCATCTGCATTTGTGATGCAAAGAAATGACATGTAGAGTATGATTGCTTTAGAGTTGCATCTCTGAAAACCAAATCACTGAAAACTCTTCTGAGGGTTGGTCTTGGTATTCTTAGAGGTCTTTTCCAACGTTAACAATTCTGTGATTCTTTTCTTAAATGAAAAGACCTGTGAAAGCTGAAATGCAGACATTTTATTCTTCCCCTCCAAGAAACTTAATTAGCACACAGTTGCAGATTTTCAGGGCTTTACACAGCTGCCTTCATTAATTTTTTTCATTTACATGCAGGAACATCAGACTTGTTCCATCTTATCACAGACAGTGCAATAGGCTCTGAATTATTTTAAACTAAATGGTCTAAATCTTATTTGCATATTAGATAAATATAGACACAGACTGGGGAAGAGCTGCATCCAGATCAGGTGTTGAAGCTGATTTATGCATGTAAATATCCAAATCACAACAATCCCTTTACGCTGCCAAGTATGTTTTCACTTCTAGGCTGGTAAAAGTGACGTTGTATGGATCCCAGATTAAACTGTACAACATTGAAACCGCAGTCCCCTCTGTGCTGAAACCTGACCTCATCGATGTGTGAGTATGGGAGACACTCTGCAAGGGATGGCACCCAAACTGGGGACCTCTGTGGGGAGGAGAAGCATTAGAGCTCCTGGGTGTGCTGCTCTGACCCCTGGTGGGAGCTGTTCTGTGAAACACTGCTCCAGCTGTTGGCAGCTCACCAGCAGGGCCCCTTCTTTAAACTGATGAAAGTCAAGGCTGCTGCCAGCATTTTGGACCACTGCTTCCTCTAAGGGGTGTACTCAGGTCATTTAAAGAAAAATACGTTTGTGCTGAGAGGTAACAATGCCCATTATATTAGCTCTGAAAGCAAACTGTAGAAGCCTCATTCTTTTGCAGTGTAATTACTGATTAAATAAGTGTTACAATAGTGATATTGTAAAGAAATTGGATCCACTGTCAGTGTGTAGTTCCAGTTCATGGATTTTTTGCTACCAAAGTCAGATCTATGGCTCAGGTAAAAGATGTTTTTCCTAGTTGAGGGTTTCAAGTCCTTGGCTTCTGAGACAAGCGTGTGTCTTCCAACTGTGCAAGCCATTCCTGGGACAAATGACTGCCTGCCATCCAGACATTGATATTGTGTGAAATCTTGATGCTGGTGGTGATAGGTCACCACTAGGACAGCCTTTTAGGGACCTTCCCTTCCCAAGGCTGTGTAGTACAAACGTGTTCCCTGCCAGCTGGTGTTTTGTGGGCAGAATTGAAGGTTTGAACATGTATTCTACTTTGCAATTGCATCTATAGCAGCTCCTTGAAAAACCCACTAGATTTCATCATAACAGTTCCCTGAATGTCTCCTGTTAGTCCCACGTTAATAGCACTGAATTTTATGCAGATGGTGTTCTTCTAATTGTCTCTTTCCTTTTCTCGTTTAAAATAATTTGGGAGATGTTTTCCATGAGCTGTTAACGAGGGGTTTTCATCCTTTTCTCTGCCTGATGCCCCTAAGAAACCTGTGATCCACTTTTTAATGCTTTCTTAACAAAGGCACTTTGTCAAACATTTGGAGGACACCTGTCTGAAACATCCTGACTCGAATTTAATATGGTGATAAAAGTGTCATTATAAAGTATGGTTATAGTCAACCTACCAGTTGATGATAATTTGACCTTATCAATTCACACCTCTGGCTCAGTACTGTGGGTCAATGGTGAGCCCAGTTGCTGCACACCTTTAAATATGCCTTGAATGTACAGGTTCCAGACCAAGAAAAAAATAGCAGTAAGGAATTTTTCAAGACAAAGCTTCCAGATTTGTGTGAGAGTACCCGATGTGCGTTCCCAGCCTGCTGTCAGAGCTGCCCACCATGCTCAGCACCGTGCCCCGCTCTTTGTGTCCCCTTCATCCTGTGTCTCTGACTGCTGCTGTGCCTCTCCCCAGCCACGCTCAGTCCCTGGCAGCCCTGCAGGCCTACGCACATTGGCTGGCCCAGTTCTACAGCGAAGTTCACCGGCAGAACCCGGAGCAGTTCATCTCTCTGGTGTCCACGGCGCTGGAGGCCATCACCCCCCTCATCAGCTCCAAGGTACTGCTGCCACCGGGCTGACACCTGCAGCAGGTGACCCACAAGTGCTCAGGTCTGCTCTGGACCACTCTGGGGCTCTGGGGGTGGGTCTGAGAGAGACACAGCAAATGTCTCGTAGGGTGAGACCAAGAGCAGTTCTGAATAACACTGCGTCAAGGTAATCAAGAATAAGCAATTTACAGGCTTATAAACTAATGATTTTTTGGCTTGAAAGCAAGGAAATCTCTGTTTCATGGTGTTAAGGGAACTGACTTACACTCTAATTGATAAATAAATCATAGAAGCATGGAATTGTTTAGGTTGGAAAGGCCCTCCAAGACTGAGTCTAGCTGTTCCCCCAGCACTGCCAAGGCCACCACTAAACCATTTCCCCAAGTGCCACATCCATATGCTGTTAAATTCCTCCAGGGTTGGGAACTCCAACACTGCCCTGGGCAGCCTGTTCAAATGCCTGACCACCCTTTCCATGATGAAATTTTCCCAGTATCCAACCGAAAGCTCCCCTGGCACAACTTGAGGCTGTTTCCTCTCACACTGTCCCTTGTTCCCTGGGAGCAGAGCCCGACCCCCGCCTGGCTTCCCCCTCCTGGTCCTGGCAGCCCTGGTCCTGTGTGACATTGGTTCTGGGTGGAGTGTTACTGGGCAGCCTGAGCACCCTGTCTCTCTCAGGTGCAGGAGAAGCTGCTGCTCTCTGCGTGTCACCTGCTCGTCTCTTTGGCCACCACGGTGCGCCCGGTGTTCCTCATCAGCATCCCAGCGGTGCAGAAGGTGTTCAACAGGATCACAGACACTTCTGCCCAACGCCTGCCAGACAAGGTGGGTTGTCTCAGGCACGTCTCAGTGTACACCAGGTGTCCTTGAGAGGCTGTGCCTCAGCTCTTACTGTAACAAGATATAACCTCAAAAAGTACGGAGGGGCAGCAATTCTCTCTGTATTGTGGATATCCAGTGATGCTGTTTGTAATTAATGATCTATTTCAAGCAACAGCATAAGGAAGAAATGCAATTGCACCTCTTAGATCTGATTCCTTTCTCACTTGCTGACACAGTCCCTGATTCTGCATCATTTTTACAGTACAGGCACATTGATTCTGACCTACAGGAAGAGTTTTCTGTGAAACATAGGTTAGCACTCCACATGCCTCACTCCAAGTTACTCAAAGTACTACAGTTACTCCAAGTACTATAAATGGAATATACTTAGAGTATTTATATTACTTCTGTAATATAAATTCTATAGATATATTCTGCTTATAGTACTAAAAAGCCACAGTGGAGGCTGGGATATGGTTGTATTGTGTGCTAGCAAGGAAGCATAAAGTACTGTACAAGTGAAGAAGCTCAGTGTGTAAACCAGACAAGAAGAATTGCAAGTAGAATTATCTTTGTTTTTATAAACAACAGAGACTTACTGTATCAGAGAAGGTCTGGCAGAGCTGGGAGCTGGTTCCAGGCCTTAAATACTGGAGCTTTGCTTCTTCCTTACCTTGCAGAGCTGTTAGTTTTCACTTGGGCTCACCTGCTCTGAACTCTTTCCTCAAACAGCGAGCGCTGCTGATGTGTAAAATGTCACTTCACTCTGGGGTTGTGCTCTAACAAAAGTTAAATTGCAGACACGGTAAAACTCTTTGCTTAATGTTGCCCAGAGAAGCTGTGGCTGCCCCATCCCTGGAAGTGTTCAAGGCCGGGTTGGATGGGGCTTGGAGCAGCCTGGTCTGGTGGAAGGTGTCCCTGCCCATGGCAGGGGGTGGGATGAGATCAGAGAATCACAGAATATCCTGAGTTGGAAGGGACCCATAAGGATCATCGAGTCCAACTCCTGGCCCTGCACAGGACACCCCAGCAGTCCCACCCTGTCCTACCTGTTGTCCAAACCCTCCTGGAGCTCTGGCAGCCTTGGGGCTGTGCCCACTGCCCTGGGGAGCCTGGTCAGTGCCCAACCAGCCTCTGGGGGAAGAACCTTTGCCTGAGATCCAACCTGACCCTGCCCTGACACAGCTCCAGCCCTTCCCTGGGTGCTGTCCCTGGTCCCCCCAGAGCAGAGCTCAGTCCCTGCCCCTCCTCTGCCCCTGCCCGGGCAGTTGGAACTGCACTGAGGTCTCCCCTCAGTCTCCTCTTCTCCAGCTGAACACCCCAAGTGCCCTCAGTGTCCTCACACAGCTTCAAATCAAGGCCCTTCCCCATCTTAAATGAGCTTTAATGTCCCACCCAGCCCAAACCAGCATGTGATCCCGCTCTCTGGTCCCTCCCAGGCCCAGGTGTTGGTGTGCAGAGCCCTGTCCAACGTGCTGCTGCTGCCCTGGCCCAACCTGCCCGAGGGGGAGCAGCAGTGGGCCGTGCGCTCCACCAACCACGCCAGCCTCGTCTCGGCCCTCACCAGGGAGTACCGGCAGCTCAAGGCCACGGCCATCCTGCCCCAGAGGAAAGTGCAGCTGGAGGACAGTGAGTACCACGTGTCCTGGCAGCTGCAGTGTGAGCAGCACAAAAAGCTCCTCAATAAGCTCATTTTCCAATACTTATTGCCGAGAAACTTTCTAGCCTGTGGGGAGGGTGGGAAAGGAGCAACTGGTGTTTTTCTTCCTATTTTTGGAGGTTTTTCTGCTGTGTGAAGGGCACTCCCACCCTGGGTTGCTTGTAAACTCTTCCATCAAAGACTGTCTTCCCAGGGAAGGTGGAATCAAATTGAGGATAAAACTTTAAATAGCAGAGATTGCTTTAGGAATACTGAACAGCCTAATGCTGGGAGGTCGTAGTAGTAGAAAGAGTGGCTGGAAACAGCATTAATGAAGATCGTGGTTATAAAAACTGAAGAGGGCAAATAAGAATTTCTTCGGGACTTGGGAAGTGCTGTAGAGGGGTTTTATATGTAGGAGGAGAGTTCTGAACTGATGGGGTGCAGAGAAACTTCTGTCTGTGTTTTGGGACTGGTTTGGGGCATATCTTTTGGGGGTTTTTTAATTGAGGGTCACTTTAAAAATTAGTTAGAAATACGCAGTGTCAGGTGTGTGAACCTGTTACCTCTGGGTAGTTTTGGCAGATACAGGAAGTATCACTTCTCTTGTTTTGCAGCCAAAGTGATCATCCATCAGACACTCAGCGTTCTGGAAGATATTGTAGAAAGTATCTCCGGAGAGTCCACCAAGTCCCGCCAGATCTGTTATCAGTCGCTGCAAGAATCCGTGCAGGTCTCACTAGCCCTCTTCCCAGCTTTCATTCATCAGTCAGGTATAACCACAGGCCAGGTTTCATGCTGTGAGTAGCTCTCTGACCCCCTGATCACACCCAGAGCAGCAGCTCAGAGTCGTGGTGGTGTTTTTGTGAAGTGTGTGGACTTGCTGTGCCTGGGTGTGCTGTGAGGCTGTGCTGGGTGGACTGGGCCGAACCACAAAAGGGAAGGGAGATCTCTGCCAGCAGGAAAGATGGTCACACAATTCCAGAAGATGGAGATGATCATGAGCACAAAAATAAGCTTTAAAATACTCTGGCTGTGTTTGCCATTTACGTTCTCTCCAGAAGCTTGAAGACAAAGAGGAATAGATCTTGTCAGATTAGGTCAAATGATGTGGGGTTTGGGGATTTTTTTTCCCTGTGATGGAACCAGGACTGTCACTTGGGAACCTTCTTCTGGCCAGCAATTTACATTTTGTATCACGTCAGGGTGCTTGTCTCATGACGAGCAAGGTGTTCCAGGAGAACTTTTGGAGTTGGGTGGGATTTTCTCAGTGAAGCAGCTGTGGAGGAGGAAAGGAAGGGCAGAGAGGATCCAAGGCAGCCAAGCTGATGCTGTGACTCCAGTGACCTGTTGCCTTCAGAACAGGCTGGCAGCCTCATCAGTGTCTGTTTATTGGCTGTCAAAGGCTGTATGATGAATGAGGAGCTGAGCAGCTCCAGCTTGCCATGGTTATTCCATCTTTCTTGGGACTGGTGAGGGGTCAGCTGGGTGCTGATCAGCTCACTGCATAACCACGTGCTCAGAGATGACTTCTGAAGCTGAACGGCCTTTTCAGTTCCTGCCAAAAAAAGAAGCTGGGTTCTGTCTCCTCCACCCCAAGCTGTGTGGATGTTTTGGATTTCCTGGTGTTTCCTGTTAACCCTGTAAAACCAGTAAGCAACTGGAGATGGGCCTAGAGCATCCCCTGAGCTCTCTCCAAGCAGTCTGTGTAGGCAGAGCACACTAAGGGCCTTGCTGGCAGTGCTGGGTTTGTTCTGAGGTGTTTGGTGCTGCCTGTACTTGTCATCCCTGGCAGGTTTTGGAAGTGGATGAACAATTTTTAAGCCCTGTAGTGCTGTGGGTGTCAGTTCCTAAGACAACCCTGGTGGTAAATTCCCAAGAGTAAATGAGGTTCCCTGAACAGGAGGAGCAAACTTAAGGCATACATAAAAGACTTAAACATAAAAGACTTATTGATGCACTCAGATGTTCCCTTAACATGCACTTTTTGCTTTCCTGTTCTTATCTTAGATGTGACAGATGAGATGCTGAGCTTCTTCCTTACCCTTTTCCAAGGCCTGAGGGTGCAGATGGGAGTGCCTTTCACTGAGCAGATCATACAGACCTTCCTGAACATGTTCACCAGGTATTGTCCAACATTGGTCACTTCTTTCTTACCCCTCAGGTTGATTTATCTTCATAAGCTGCTCACACAGAGTCCTTGTCCCTAAAGAGTGTGCTGTTTCCAACCTTTGTGTCCGGACTTTTGTCATGTCCCAGGACTAAATCTGAGGAGAAGATTTCCAAGTCGTAAGTGACCCAGCATATGCACATCAATCAATTGCCATTGTGCAATTCCAGCTGTCCTGTGGACTTTCTGGCAGTGTGGGATGTTGAACTGGACTGTCACGTTCCCTATTAGCTCCTGCCCGAGATCTGAGGGTGCCCCATCACTTGAGCATTTTTCAGGGTGTGGAGTCGGTCAGTCCTCAGTCACAACTTATCTCCCTTCTGTGGCTTAATATACTTGACCTGTATTAATTGAGCAGATTTCGAGGCGTTAGGTGTTTTCCAGTAAATCAGGTGAGCACACATCTCTGGGAAGGCTCCTAATGACTGTTTGTTGTCCCAGGGAGCAGCTGGCAGAGAGCATCCTCCACGAGGGCAGCACCGGCTGCCGGGTGGTGGAGAAGTTCCTGAAGATACTGCAAGTGGTGGTGCAAGAGCCAGGCCAAGTGTTCAAGCCTTTCCTGCCCAGTGTCATCTCGCTGTGCATGGAGCAGGTGTATCCCATCATTGCAGAGGTAGGGCTGCCCTCTCACAGGAGAGGGAAGGGGGAATGGGAGGGGAAGGCATTGCTGAGGAGTGGCAGCAATGAAGCTTTGGCTTTCCAAGAGCTGTAAATGTCAGTGCCTGTGGAGGAAAACTGGGTGAGAAGTCAGTGAGAACTGGAAGCCGTGTGGGTGGAGGATTTTGTTAGGACTTGTCAAGAAAGGCTAAAATTATAGAGGTGGTCAAAGCAAGAGGTAAAACTCAAAACTCAGCATGATCCTACAGCTGCTGAATTTGGTGCTTCCTTTGGCTGCCAAGCACAGCCCTGGATGTGGGTCCTTTGGCAGTGGGATCTGGGGGATGAGTGGGATTCCAGCACAGGAGCCTACTTTGAATTGTGTTCCCCTCTCCTCCCAGCGCTCATCTCCTGATGTGAAAGCAGAGCTGTTTGAGCTGCTTTTCCGGGTCCTGCACCACAACTGGCGGTACTTCTTCAAATCCAGTGTGCTGGCCAGTGTCCAGAGGGGAGTGGCAGAGGAGCAGATGGAGAACGAAGCCCAGTTCAGTGCCATCATGCAGGTAACTCACCTCTCCCCAGCAGAACCCTTCCTGCAATGGAGCACACAGGACTCGTGGCAGTGCATTAAACGTGGAATCACAGAATCCTTTAGGATGGAAAAGCCCTCTGAGATCGAGTCCAACCATTCCCCCAGCACTGCCAAGGCCAGGCCCACTGACCCACGTCCCCAAGTGCCACATCCACATGGCTTTTAAACCCCTCCAGGGATGGGGACTCCACCTCTGCCCTGGGCAGCTGTGCCAGGGCTGGACAGCCCTTTTTCCAAAGAAATTTTCCCAATACCCAATTTAAACCTCCCCTGGCACAACTTGAGGCTGTTTCCTCTCATCCTGCCCCTTGTTCCCTGGGAGCAGAGCCCGACCCCCACCTGGCTCCACCCTCCTGTCAGGGAGTTGCAGAGAGTGGGAAGGGTTTTTCACCTGTAGTTGTGTAACTCTTCCAAACTCACCTGGATGTCTCATTTTGGGAGATACTTATATAATAGTCTCAGTATTAACTTCAGGCTGGTTGACAATACTGAACTACTTGTTTTATTACTTGGCTCTCGTTGGTTTGATACGAAACTCTTATTTAATGTTTCTGTAAGTGTTCTCCACACAGTCAGTGGTTTGTGTGAAGGATATTAATACTTTGTGTGCTGGTTTCCACACGAGTTCTGAGGGCAGAACTGGCTCATTCTTAAAGGGGACTTGGGCCATTTTTATTCATTTGACAATAAATGCCTGGTTTGGGGGAATAAACTCTTCTTTTGTGATACCTTGAAGAGGAATTATTAAAATTCTGCTGCCTGTCTCTGTACAGAGCTGACTTCGTCTGCTTACATCACCTGTACAGTGTTTTGGAGGTGTTTAGGGTGTAAAAGATGTTTTATTTCACACTGTGCAGCCCTGCCAGGTTAGTTCAGGGTCCAGCAAATTTTGTTCCTGGGTTCTTTACTGCTTCAGTCATGCCCAATTCAGCCTCCCAGGTCCCACCTCTAAATTCTTTCTAGTGCAGGGCAGTGACATCTGCCAGTCACCTTGGTCATATGACTGGGTCATATGACATGCACAAACTTGTGCATGTGTCCTGGTTTATTCACTTTTGGTAGCATCCCTGAGAAACAGCCCCATGCTTCAGGAGCAGCCTGCCTGCTGAGGGAGCTGGGCTCAGCATCCCTGTCCCTCTCAGTGCCAGCTTGGCCTGCCTGTTCCCCATGGACCCAGCTTAGCAGCTGCTCTGCAGGGATGTGACCATGTTCCCACTAAAATTCCCATTGATCTGGCAGTGGCACAGTTGACTTGAACAACTGCCTGTGTTGTTATTTTGCTGCACTGAGGCTCCCAGGGGTTTGTTCTGGTGTCAGGGTGAAAATGATGTTGTTCTGCATGGCATGTCTGATGTTTGCTGTAATACCAATCCCTTTCCTTCAACTCTGCTTTGTTCCCAGGCCTTTGGCCAGTCCTTCCTGCAGCCTGACATTCACCTGTTCAAGCAAAACCTCTTCTACTTGGAGACGCTGAACACGAAGCAGAAGCTGTACCATAAGGTGGGTCCTGCCTGACTTCTGTGCATGGAAATAGGTGGGTGTTGTTCTGGGGCTTGTTTTAAACCACTCAGAAACTGCAGGTCAGGATTTGATGGCTTTTATGCCACGGCCTTTGGGTGCTTGCCATGGTCTGGATGGTGGGAGTGGTGGTACCACCTCCCTGATCTTGTGCAGGGGGCACGGGAGGGATCCCAGCTCTTGTCAAAGTAAAGCCTTGATGTGTGTCCTCCTGTGACAGTGAGAGGAAGCAGAGAACAGGCAGTGACAGTCTGGGAAAGTAGGAATTGGGATCATCAGTGGGATAGTGGACAAGTCCCTCCAACTATCCCATCTGGGACAGGGTATCCAGTACTCACAGGCACAGGTGGGTGTCTCCATCACTGCCAGGCAGGACCAGCCTCCAGCCCCTCTAAGCTGTTAGCTGCTGTCATGAGGGATTACAGGAGGAATCCAGGGAATCTGGTTAGCCTGTGAAAGCAGAGCTTTCAGTGTCCATCTGTGGTCACAGCTGAAGGACAGCCCTTCATGTTCACAGGTGCCTGGAGCAGAATTCCAGGCAGCTGGCCACATTCCCTGGCTCTGGGGAGGAATACAGCTGGCTGGAGGTGGAATGGGACTTGATGCTGGTGGCTTTAGCAATACTTAAAACTTGGGTCAGAGCAGAAAATCCCAAAGTGGTTTGGGTTGGAAGAAACCTTAAAGCTTATCCAGTTCTGCTCCCTACCATGGGCAGGGACACCTTCCACTAGCTCAGTTTGCTCCAAGCCCCGTCCAACCTGGCCTTGGACACTCCCAGGGATGGGGCAGCCACAGCTTCTCTGGGCAGCCTGTGCCAGGGCCTCCCCACCCTCACAGGGAACGATTTCTTCCTAATATCCCATCTAACTCTGCCCCGTGTCAGTGGGAAGCCATTCCTGTCTCTCCTGTCCCTTGTCCTGTCCCCTCCAGGCCCTTGTCCCAAGTCCCTCTCCAGCTCTCTTGAAGCCCCTTTAGGCCCTGGAAGGGACTTTCAAGTCCCAAAGCATGAGGTAAGTGTGGCCAAATTAATTTTTAACTTTAAATCTGATATTACTTTGCCTTATTTTAGCCATTTTTGATCTGGCTTGGCTTGGAAAATAACCTCAGTGCTCACAGGAGTTTGCAGAGCCCATGGGTGCGGTCACGCCTGGTCCGTCCTTGCCGGATTTGTCCTTCTGGCTGCCCTGGTCCCCCCCGTGGGAGCAGTGAAGTCTCCTGACCATGTGCCTCTCTCCCTGTGCAGAAGATCTTCCGGACGACGATGCTGTTCCAGTTTGTGAACGTGCTGCTCCAGGTGCTGGTGCACAAGTCCCACGACCTGCTGCAGGAGGAGATCGGCATCGCCACCTACAACATGGCCTCGGTGGACTTCGACGGCTTCTACTCCGCCTTCCTGCCCGAGTTCCTGGCCAGCTGTGATGGGGTGGACTCCAACCAGAAGAACGTGCTGGGAAGGAATTTCAAAATGGACAGGGTAAGAAGGGGAACGCTGATATTCCCAGGATGCACAGTTTTCCCCCCAAAACGCGCTGGTGGAGCGTCTCCAGGCGGAGTTTTTCCAGGCAGTACCTTTTGTTCCAAACATTCCCACGCTCAGCAATCCCCAGCCAAGGATTTCTCACTGTAGGTAGCAGAACTGCCGTGTCATCTCTCAGTCTGCTGGATGCTGTAGGAGTTAGGGAATATGTTTCCTGGAAGAAGTTTTAATAGGGGTAGACTGACATTTTCCAGAGTGGGACACTCGGATCCTTGCCAAAATCTTGCTCCAGCTGCTGGCCAGATGGGTTACAGTTAGGACAGCAGCAGAATAGCTGCAATGGCTCACAATCCTTGAAACCCCTTGTGTGTGGGAATCAAATGGGGGGTCTTTAACCTCCCTTGGGAATATCATGGCAAACCAGCGGGTCGTGGCTTCCATCTGCTGAGGCTTGTCCATCGAGTGATTCCTCTTCTGAGGGAGATAATGGGGATTTAAGACCAAGGGTGAGGGTAGGAAAGGAGCCTTGGGAGAATTACTGGCCTCTAGAAGGCAATTGCACTTCAGGAAAATCAGCCCTTGGTAGGGAGTATGTGGCCCCCAGGAACCTTGGCACAAGGGCAGCAAGGAATTACTGCTGGAAGAGCTGGGAGTGTTCAGCCTGGAGAAGAGAAGGCTCCAGAGAGACCTGAGAGCTCCTTCCAGGGCCTAAAGGGGCTCCAGGAGAGCTGGAGAGGGACTTGGGACAAGGGCCTGGAGGGGACAGGACAAGGGACAGTGGCTTCTCACTGCCAGAGGGCAGGGTTAGATGGGATATTGGGAAGAAATTCCTCCCTGTGAGGGTGGGGAGGCTCTGGCACAGGTTGGCCAGAGAAGCTGTGGCTGCCCCAGCCCTGGAAGTGTCCAAGGCCAGGTTGGACAGGGCTTGGAGCAACCTGGGCTGGTGGAAGGTGTCCCTGCCCATGGCAGGGGGTGGAACTGGATGAGCTTTAAGGTCCTTCCAACCCAAACCAGTCTGGGGTTCTGACCATACCTGTTGAGCCTGAGTGCATGCTCATAAGCCAGTGCTGGGAACAAGGCCTGGATCCTGCAGTCAGCTCTGCATGGAGCAGCTCTGGAGCCATCTCTGCTCCCTGTCCATGGGCTGCAGAAAGCGGAATTCCCTGGGCTCAGGCTGCAGAGGAATGGATCAGTTCTCATGTGTGAACACACCCCTGGGTGTTTGGCCCTCCCAGTCTCCTTCTGTTCTCACTGTCATGTTACTCTGCTGTACCAGGTGCTGTTTGTTCTCTTCCAGGACCTGCCCTCCTTCACACAGAACGTGCACAGGCTGGTGAACGACCTGCGCTACTACAGACTCTGCAATGACAGTTTGCCCCCTGGAACTGTGAAGTTATAGTTGCTGCACTGGACTCCTCTTCCACCACTGTAGGGAACGGATCCATGTTTCGGTTTGCCACCACCCCCTCTCCTCCCGGGATTTGTCAGTGCTGCAGGACATGGGGTCCTGCCCATGGCCACGCCCTGGATTCACACACCACGCTTCCTTTTAGTTCTCCTTTCCCAGCCCAAAGGCCCTCAGCTGGAGTCAGCAGGATGTGTCTTAACGCCCACTCGTGGGGCATCCCAACTGTTGGAAAACCCTCTCCCCGGGCTTTCCTCCTGCTGTAACGTAGCACTTTGTTGCGTCCGGAGATTTCTGTGGAGTTGTCTTGAGAGATCATGTCGGTATCAAACACGAGGCAGAAGCGCCAAAGACTAACTTCAGACATTCATACCTTCGTGTCATTCCACCTCCCTGCCCTGCCCAGCTTTCAGAGGAGTCTCCTGATGTTGGGACTGGTTTGGCACTTCTGTCACTCCCTTTGTTTTTAAATTGCCTTGAAAACCTCCCTGATGTTTTCGGGGATTAGAGACTTTTTTTGGTTTTTCTAAACATTTTCTCATCATTCCATTGTGATACTAAAACGACATGCTTAATGGGAATAAAGTGCTTACTTTGTTGTTTTAAATACTTGGGACTGGTTAGTTTCCCTCTAGGCCATTCTGTTAATGCTTTGTGATCAGGCAGTGATCCACAGCCTTTCCCAGGATCAGTAGTAAGGAGCAGCATCCTGTCCAGTCTCCCAGCAAGTCCAGCAGCTCCTGGGAGGTGCAGATTAATGGTAGCTTCTTCCTCCTCTCTCCTTCATCACAGAATTTCAGAATGGTCTGAGTTAGAAGGGACCTTAAAAACAATCTCATTCCAAGCCCCCGTTCACACAGTGCCTGTGTTCCCTGGTGTTTTCTGTCACACTTTGGGCTGATCCATTCGTTCCCTCCAGCAGACTGTTGTCTGCATCGATCCTGAAGTGCCTGCAGGAAGAAATCTCCCCACATTCCCAGTGATCATAGCTGGGAACTCATAGCTGAAGGCCAGCAACTGGCCACTCAGTGATCCTGTAGTGGCATCTGAGCAATCCAGTGCCCAGACAGGCAGGACCAGATTTTGTGGAGCTTGTGGATCCCTGATCGTGCAGCTGGGAAGGATTTCTTTTCCCTGCAGTCTCTAGTCAGGTATTCAGCAGTATTCAGTCGGTCTTCATTTTTAAATTTAATAGATGAAATTGGAGAGGGACTTTTCACAAAGGCCTGGAGTGACAAGGACAAGAGGGAATGGCCTGAAGCTTAAAGGAGGGCAGGGTTAGATGGGATGTTGGGGAGAAATTCTTTCCTGTGAGGGTGGGGAGGCCCTGGCACAGGTTGCCCAGAGAAGCTGTGGCTGCTCCACCCCTGGAAGTGTCCAAGACCAGGTTGGACAGGGATTGGAACAACCTGGGCTAGTGGAAGGTGTCCCTGCCCATGGCAGGGGGTGGAACGAGATGAGCTTTAAGGTCCCTTCCAACTCAAACCATTCCATGAGTCTGTGAAATCAGTCTTAATTCCCTGTGGTTAATGAGCAGCTGCAGCTGGGGCTGCGTGGTGGGAAGGGAGTGCAGCTGGAAGAAGTGGATCACATTTGGAGATGTGGATGTGAGATGACTGCCTCTGAAAAGCTGTGAGGTCCAGAGGGTGAGTTGGAGTGTAGCACCATTTATCCCATGGTTCCTCTAGTTAGTTTTGTGGAAAACACCTTTCCCTGTGCGTGTTTGCCCTTGGGAGATAACGGATGCTGTTTGGATGACCTGTGCAGAGCCCTCCATCCAGGCTCTGAACTGGGACCAGTTGGATGTTTGGGCTCCCTACCCCGCCATGGGCAGGTGAAGCAGAGTCCAGCTTGCCCAGGATGTGCCTCACCTGGTACAGCCCGTGCAAGTGAGGACTGAGGTGTGGGTGGTGATGATCTGCTCCCAGCCTTCCCTGAGCTCCCTGCCAGCCGCGCCTGTCCCCGAGTACTTGGAGGGACTCAGTGCCACTATCTCCACATGTCCCCTCCCAGACTCTGACTGGGGCTCTGGCCCCCCACTTCCTTCAGCTCTAGGAAGCAGGCTTGAAGCAAACTTCCATGACCTTGTCAAGCTGCTCTCCCGTGAGGTGTCTCTGGAGTTTGGGATGCAGGGGAAGCTCAATACAAAGTGATTTCCCAGTATGGGGGCTGAGATGGGGCTTGGAGAACTGAACAGAGGGGCTCCCATCTGGGCAGTGCCTCTGTCCCCATGGCCTTAACACCCCTTTCCCAGCACCCACTCCATGCCCAGGGCAGCCCTGTGTCCCAGAGAGGGGGCACACTGGCCTGGGTGCTCCACACTGTGCCTCTCCCACTGGGCTGGGGGATTCCTTGTGCCCCAGCTCAGGCTGGCGTGGGCTGACCAGGACTCTCCTTGCCTGGACACCGGGGGCGGCAGGTCTGGGTCTTGGCAGGGTCTAGGTCCTCCCGGCATGGATTTAGGCTCTGCTCCCACCAGGCTTGAGATTCCAAAGCGGGATGCTCCGGATCGGAGAGATTCCCCGGACCGGGGTGCTCTGGACCGAGAGGATGCTCCGTACCGGGATGCTCCATGCCGGGATGCCCCTGTTCGGGATTTCCCGTGCAGGCGCGGAGGCCGCCCGGCCCCGGCGGCTGCTTTAAGGGGAGGGACGGAAGCCTGACCCGTCCCTGGGCTCGGCCGGGCCCTTAAAGCCCCCGCGGGCCGGCCGGGCCCCGCCGCGGCAGGTCCGACCGCTGGGCCCGCCATGGTCTCCCTGGGCCGCTGCCTGGCCCGGAGCCTCCCGCGGGGGCAGCCGGGCCTGAGGCCCCCCCGGCCCCGCTGCTACGGCTCCGGTGAGACACGGCCCCGTCCCTGTCCTGCCCCTGGGAACACGGTCCCATCCCTTGGGACCCAGTCCCTGTTCTTTTCCAGAGGACCCCATCCTCCCTTGCAGATCCTGCCCTGTCCCTGGGGACCCTGTCCCCATCCCTATCCTGCCCTGGGGATCCAGTCCCCGTCCCTGTCGTGCCCTGGAGACTTGGTCCCTGTCCTGTTCTGGAGGACTCTGTCCCCATCCTCATCCTGCCCTAGGGATCCGGTTTCTGTCCCTGTCCTACCTCGGGGGACCCAGTCCCCATCCCTGCCCTGTCCCAGTCCTGCCCCTGGGGACCCACTCCGGATCTCTGCCCTGCCCCTGGGGACCCTGTCCTGTCCCCCTCCTGTTCCCAGTCTGTCCTGCCCCTCGGGGCTCCTGTCCCCTCCTACCCCCGGTGGCCCATCCCTTCCCGGTGCTCCCGATCCCTCCATCCTGGCCGGGTCCCAGCCCACGGGGTCCTGCACTCCTCTGTGGTGTGAGTCGGTGCCAGGGTCTCCTACCCCATCCCTGTGTGCCAGTGCGGGGCAGAGGCCAGAGCTCGCTGCTCCCTGAAGGTCCCGAGAGGTTCGATGACCCCGGGGCTGTCCTGAGGGGACGGGGCAGGACCCGGCAAAGCAGGATGTCCAGCAATGCCCAGAAAAGGGGGTGAATTTTCGGGGTGGTTTGTCTCACTCTGCCCCCGCCAGCACCGGGGCTACCCAGCCCTGCAGCCCAGGATGGGAACCCGAAGGCTGGGGCTGATGGTGAAATGCCCCGGCTTGGCGTCCTCTCTCCCTCTCCCTTCCTCTCCTTCCTGTCCCCTCTGTCCCTTCAGCGGACAGGATGCACTGTCCCTTGGGGCACTTCTGTCCCCTCCTGCAGCGTAGCTGTGGCAGGGCCCGCGGTGCAGTCAGACCCCGCTGCCCCGCAGTGCTGTGGGTGAGAGCGATGCCAGACCCCTCCATCCCACGGTGCTCGGTTTTGCTCTCCACCAATGGACGCCGTGACCAGGGACCCTCCGGGCATGGGGAGGGACCCGGGGCCGAGCAGGAGGCAGGGTGGCACCCGCAGCCCCGGGCCCGAGACACGGCAGTGCGGAGCCATCAGCCAAAACCAGAGACAACACTGGGCCAAAGGGTGTTTCCTGGCTGGGGACACATCCCCAACACCCATCAGGGCTTTGTGGCACGTCCCTTGGGTCCCTGCTGGGACCCCGCCGGCCTGAGAGGCACAGCTCGGCCAGAGGCCACACCCGCGATGGGATGGGGACGGGGATGGGGACAGGGATGGGGACAGGGATGGGGACACGGATGAGGACACGGATGGGGACACGGATGGGAACACGGATGGGGATGGGTTCCCATCGGCAGCCGCTGGGACCCAGCACAACCCATGATGCCGCGGGGGCGTTTTGGGGTCCTGCTGTGCACAGCCTGTGCCGGCCCCGTGTCCCGCGGAGGTAACGCTGCCCCTCGGTCCGCGCAGCCCCCCCGGAGCTGCGGGAGAAGACGCTGGTCCTGGCCAAGCCGGACGCGGTGCAGCGGCGGCTCGTGGGGAACATCATCCAGCGCTTCGAGCGCCGCGGCTTCAGACTGGTGGCCATGAAGCTGCTCCAGGTACCCGTTCCTGCAGGGAATGCCGCTCCACGGCCGGCCGGGGAGTGCCGGGAGGGGGGTGCCGGGGGGGTTGTCCCCACTGTCATTCCCCGTTCCCGTCAGGTGGACCAGGGGCTCGTGGACAGGCACTACCAGGAGCTGCGGCACAAACCCTTCTACCCTGCACTCGTCACCTACATGACCTCGGGGCCGGTGGTGGCCATGGTGAGGGGCCAGGCCGGGGGGCTCGGGGGTCCCGGGGGGCACGGAGGGCTCAGCTGTCCCTGTCCCGCAGGTGTGGGAGGGCTACAACGTGGTCAGGTCCACGCGGGCCATGGTTGGGGACACCGACTCCGTGGGGACCATCCGGGGGGATCTCAGTGTGCACATCAGCAGGTAGGGAGGGGGGGATGGTGGTGGGACCCCATGGCCGTGGCACTGTCCCCATCCCTGTCCCCTCACAGGAACGTCGTCCATGCCAGTGACTCCGTGGAGACGGCCCAGAGGGAGATCGGCTTCTGGTTCCAGCGGGACGAGCTGGTGGACTGGGAGAGCAGAGACAGGGACCACACCTACGGGCCCTAGGGATGGACCCCCGTGCGTGGACACCCCCAATAAACCCTGTGCCTCCAGCCCTGGCTCCGGTCTCATCCCTCAGATGCCATCAGCAAGTGCTGGGGGGCTCTGAGGGGTACTGAGGTGGTACTGGGAAGCTCTGGGAAGTGCTGGGATATCCCTGTAGAGGCACGGGGATGTCCCCAGGAGGAGTGGGGTGATACTGAGAAACTCTGTGAGGCACCACGGTGTCCTCAGAGGGCGCAGGGTTGGTACTGGGAAGTTCTGGGAGCCACTGGGATGTCACTGGGAGACTGGGGCGATTCTGAGAAGCTTTGGGATACACTGAGGTAACACCAGAGGGCACTGGGGTGTTACAGAAAAACTCTGGGAGGCACTGGGCTGTTCCCGTTGGGCACTGGGGGGTTACTGGGAGGCTCTGGGCGGCACTGGTGGTCTGCAGTAGCCTCTGTAGGTCGCTGGAAGAGACTGGGGGGGGGACACACGGGGGCGGGGACTGGGCTGTCAAGGGACACCGGGACACCACTGGGTGGCACTGGGAAACACTGGGATACCACTGTGATGTACTAGGACACCACTGGGACACCACTGGGATGTACTGAGACACCACTGGGAAACACTGGGACACCACTGAGATGTACTGGGAAGCAACTGGGAGCACTGGAACACCACTAGGATGTACTGAGACACCACTGGGAGCACTGGGACAGCACTGGGACAACACTGGGACACCACTGGGGTGTACTGGGAATCACCAGGAACACTGGGACACCACTGGGACTCCACTGGGAATCACTGGGAGCACTGGGACACCACTGGGAATCACTGGGAGCACTGAGACACCACTGGGACACCACTGGGATGCACTGGGAATCGCTGGGAGCACTGGGACACCACCGGGACACCACTGGGATGCACTGGGAATCACTGGGAGCACTGGGACACCGCTGGGAGCACTGGGACACCGCTGGGAATCGCCGGGAGCACCGGGACACCGCTGGGAATTCCCGGGAGCACTGGGACACCGCTGGGATGCACTGGGACACCACTGGGAGCACTGGGACACCGCTGGGATGCACTGGGACACCGCTGGGAGCACTGGAACACCGCTGGGATGCACTGGGACACCGCTGGGATGCACTGGGACACCACTGGGAATCGCTGGGAGCACTGGGACACCGCCGGGAGCACTGGGACACCGCTGGGAAGCACTGGGACACCGCCGGGAGCACTGGGACACCGCTGGGAGCACTGGGACACCGCCGGGAGCACTGGGACACCACTGGGAGCACTGGGACACCGCTGGGAATCGCCGGGAGCTCCGCTCTGCCCGCGGTGCTGCAGCTCCCACCGTGGCCGCTGGGGGGCGCTGTGCACACCCCTGCCTCACGCCGTTGCCAAGGCGACGCGGCGGCCGCCGCGCAGGCGCAGTGCGCGGTGTCACCGCCCCCACCATGGCCGAGGCCGCAGTGGCCGCGCAGGCCCCTCCGGACGAGGAGGGGGACGAGTGTCTGCGGGAGTACCGGCACCTGCTCAGCCCCGACCTGCTCGCGTGAGTCCCGGGGGCCGGGGGGGTCCCACCGCTCTGCATCCCCCGGGGCCCGGCTCTCACCGTCCCTCTGTTCCCGCAGGGGCCAGGTCGCCTTCATCACCGGCGGCGGCTCCGGCATCGGCTTCCGCATCGCCGAGATCTTCATGAGGTCCGGACACCCCTCCCTCCCTCCTTCTTTCTCTCCTTCCCCTCTCCCCTTCCCCTTTCCCTTCTCTTCCCCAGCTGCGGTGACGGGCCCTGGAAGCCCCGGGATGTGAAGCCGAGGGCAGCAGAGCCCCGAGCAGAGCTTTGGGCAGGAGCGGGACTGGCTCCGGGGCTGCGGCTGTGGGAGCAGGACCGGCCCTGTCCCAGCCCGGGGCAGAGCTCTGGTTCTCTCTGCGGGCTCGGGGCCGCAGCGGCTCCTCCAGGGCCTGCCCACGCTGCCGAGGTGCCGGTGAGGAGCCGGCGCTGCCCGGCCCCTCTGACCAGCCCGTTCCCTGCAGGCACGGCTGCCGGACCGTCATTGCCAGCCGGAACCTGGAGCGGGTGTCAGAGGTGAGTCTGGGAATCCTGCCCTCCCTGGCTGCAACTGGGAGCCCTGGGAATAGTGCAGCAGGAGAGAGGACTTGCCAGTGCTGCCCTGTCTCCCAGCTCTGAGCACGCCAGCACCAGCAGCTGGTGGTGCTGGGCAGGGTGCCTGCGGGTTTAGGGGGGCTGCACCTCCTGGCACAGCTCAGTTAACCTGGAACCTGCTCTGGGGGGGCTCTTCCACACATCACGTTGGCTTTTTCTGGGGGAGAGAGAGAGAAACAAGTTGGGGTAGAGGTTTGTCAGCAGAAACGTGGCAGAACCCAAGGGCAGACTTAAACCTCAGCTTGGAGTAGTTCCAGATTCCCTTGTGCAAGGGTTGTGTTGGTTGAGGTGGGTACACTGAGCCCCAAAAGCTCCGTTATCCTGTGTTTTGGGGCAGAGGGGAAGGTGCAGGTGTGCTGTAATTTCATGTTCCCTTATATGCTAGAAAAAGCTGCAAAGCTCAGCAGGTTTTAGTCCTCTGGGGTCACAGGCTGGGGCTCCTGGTGCTCAGTGCACCAGAGTGTTGTTGGGGCTCAAAGCCTCTCACAGAAGGGGCCCAAGGGGTCCAAGCAGGGAGGTGGAGTGTCACTGGGTGTTGTGCTTAATTTGCTAGGGAAAATCACTTTCTTAATGAGTCTCAGGGGTGGCTTGTGGCAGACCCTGAGCTGCAGAGCTGGCCCCTTTCACAGCTGACACCTGCCTGCTCTGCCTTTGCCCTTTTGCCCACTAACTTTTTGGACCTAAAGGTTAATGATGTCTGTACTCGTGCCAGAAATGCCTCGTTGGGGTCCAACCTTTGTACTTGCCCTGCAGAGATGTTTCCTGGGATGTGCTGTGTCCATGGCAGGCCACAAAGATAACTGGGCTTAGCAAGTTGTAGCCTCAGGGCCAGGCCAGCATCCAGTTTGGTTGGGACATGATGTGCAGGAGTTCTCCCTGTCTACCCCAGGGCTCCCAGGCTGCTGCCAGGCAGGAGCTGGCCATGTTCAGACAGGTCTCTCCCCTGTCCACGCTGTTTGCTGTGTGCTCACAGGGATGTGGCTCCTCCCTGACTTCGTGCTCACCTGATACAAGGTCTAGGTCCAACCTCTGCTGAAGAAGAAAGTCCCAGAAAGCTTCTGAAGTCTCTTTTTATTCTTGCAGGCCTCAAAAAAGCTGGTGGCAGCCACAGGGCAGCAGTGCCTGCCTCTGTCCATAGATGTGAGGCAGCCCCAGACCATCGTGGCAGCGGTGGATGAGGCACTGAAGGAGTTCAAGAGGATCGACATCCTCATTAACGGTGAGGATGCAGTGGGCAGGGGGAGGATTTGGGACAGGCTTACTGCTGGGAAGGGCATGTTCCTGCATGGGCATCCCTGGGAGCACGGAGGTTCATGGTGCATGGCCATCCCTGTTTGCCTGGATTGGACCATCCCTGCCTCTGCCCTCGGGCTGGCTGTGCTGCTGGGCACCTGGAGCCACCAGTGTATCCCCATATCAGGGCTGTCTCCACGTGCTTGCCAGTCTACCCAGACTGTATCCCTCACCCTGCCTGTCAGAGAATTGCCCTGAACCTGTGGGATCTCTCCTGGCCTTGTTCTGACTGTTCCTGTTGTTCAGGTGCTGCAGGAAATTTCCTGTGCCCAGCCAGTGCCCTGTCCTTCAACGCCTTCAAGACAGTGATAGACATCGACACCATCGGCACCTTCAACACCTCCAAAGTCCTCTTTGAGAAATATTTCCGGGTAAGTGGCACCAGAGCCAGAGGACTCGGAGGAGAGGCTCTGGTAGGTAGGGGGTGGTGTCAAACCATACTGTGCTCCTAAGTAATTCGGGGAAGTGTGGAGGGCACAAGGGAGCGCAGCAACCGTGTACTCAGGGCTGTGCTGCTGGGCCTCTGCCACCCACCCTGTGCAGATCCATTCCATTCCCTTCCAGGGATCCCAGCCCTGACCTGGGAATCCTGCTTGTCCTTGCCCTGGGGCTTTGGGCTGTTGCAGCACCTTTCCATACTCTGCCACTTGAAGAAGCTGCTCCTTCTCCAGTTCTTTTGCTTTTTCTTGGCCTTTCCTTGTTCCCTTCATGTCCCACCTTCCTGGCAGGGCTCCTCTGACTGCCCCAGCTCTGAGGTTGGGTGGACAGAGCTGCCCCAGTGATGGTTTGGCAGTGCCCATGGGTGACTGTCCCTCCTAGCCCAGCTCTGCTGTCCTCCCTGTGTGACCCTTTGTGCCATTTCCTAACTCCACATCTCCTTTCCTTCCCCAGGACCACGGCGGGGTCATCGTTAACATCACAGCGACGCTGAGCTACCGAGGGCAGGCCCTCCAGGTGCATGCTGGAGCTGCCAAGGCTGCTATAGGTACTTCAGTGCTCCCTGCTGGGGCTCTGAGTTGTGTGGGGCCAGTAAAAAAGACAGTTCTTCCCAAATGTTGGGAAGGGAAGATGTCCTGGGGAGGCGCAAGCATGAATGGGTGTGGTTACTGCATGCCTGGGTTTGGGATGAGGCTCTTCCCTCTCTCCCAGGGTCCTTTGTTCTCAGCCAGAGTCTTCTTTTTGCCTGCCCCCCACCCCCCAATAAAAGAGTTACTGGAATGGCTCCGCTCCCCATGTCTCATTCCTGTTGTAATCCCTCCCCAGATGCCATGACCCGTCACCTGGCTGTGGAGTGGGGACCCAACAACATCCGTGTGAACAGCTTGGCCCCAGGACCCATCACGGGCACCGAGGGCTTCCGGCGACTGGGTGAGGCAACCTGGGCTCCCATCCCTGCCTGGCATCCCCCTGGGAGGGGACCAGGGGGACCCCCAGTGCCACACGGCTCGTGGGGTGTAGCTGCTGGGCAAGGCTGTCCTGTGGGCTGGCACGTCCCTGTGGGGGAACAGCCCTTTCCACAACCCTGGTACCTCCCAGGGCACTGTTTTTTCCCTTGAGTGGCATCTTTTTGTGCTCTCTGATGCCATGATGGAACGTGCTCCCCCAAAACTCAGCCTTGCCTGACGGTTTGGCTCTTGTAGTCCGTCAGGGGAGTGCTGGTGCAGCCCTGGAGGCTGAGAAAAACATGGAACTGTTGGATTGAGTCCAGAGAAGGCCATGAAAATGCTCCAAGGGCTGGAGCCCCTCTGCTCTGGAGCCAGGCTGGGAGAGCTGGGGGGGTTCACCTGGAGAAGAGAAGGCTCCAGGGAGACCTGAGAGCCCCTTCC
>NW_016690204.1:1789823-1855652 GCF_001604755.1 Lepidothrix coronata | reverse complement strand
ATCCCTGGAAGTGTCCAAGGCCAGGTTGGACGGGGCTTGGAGCAACCTGGGCTAGTGGAAGGTGTCCCTGCCCATGGCAGGGGGTGGGAATAGGGTGAGCTTTAAGGTCCCTTCCAATCCAAACCATTCCATGATTCCATGATTCTAAAGCTCTCTGAGGTCCTGTGTTGAGCTTGCTGTGTCAGTACAAACCCCACTGCTGGGCCTGAGCTCCCCTCCTTTAGCTCTCCCCAAGTTTGTGTCCCCAGGGTTGTCCCAGGATCCGATTGCAGTTCCCTGGAGCACTGAACAAGCCCCACGGGCAGTGCTGCAGTACCTGGCAGGCTGTGGTAATGGGCAGGTGCTCCCACGATCCAAGCTGACTATTTTCTGTCGCTTTTAGGTGGGAAATTTGCTGAGAAATCGAGCCTGTTTGACACGATCCCCCTGCAGCGCGCGGGGAACAAGACGGAGATTGCCCACAGCAGCCTGTACCTGGCGAGCCCCCTCTCCTCCTACGTGACAGGAACCACCCTGGTCGTGGATGGTGGGAGCTGGCTCACCTCTGCCAACAGCTTCTCTGCCTTGCTGGGTATTGCCTCATCCTCTGCTAAACTCTAGGTGACGTGCATTTCCCCCCGGGGGGTCGGAGCAGGGCTCCTCAGGGAAACACTTTCCCTGTGGAACAGAGCACAAGTCTGATGTTGAGCAGCTGAGGGAGCTTGGGGGTTTAGCCTGGAGCAAAGGAGGCTCAGGGGGGATCTTCTTGCTCTCTACAACTCCCTGGCAGGAGGGTGGAGCCAGGGATGGGTCAGGCTCTGTTCCCAGGGAACAAGGGGCAGGACAAGGGGAAACAGCCTCAAGTTGCACCAAGGGAGGTTTATATTGAATATTGGGAAAATTTCTTCACTGACAGGGTGGTCAGGCACTGGCACAGCTGCCTAGGGCAGTGGTGGAGTCCTCATCCCTGGAGGGATTTAATAGCCCTGTGTTTGTGGCACTTGGGGACATGGGTTAGTGGTGGCCTTGGCAGTGCTGGGGGAATGGTTGGACCTGATGATCACAGAGGGCTTTTCCAACCTAAACAGTTCCACAATTCTCTATGTGCATGGCTGCCATGGCAGTGGGTATGGTGACCTCATGGACACTCCTAGAAATGACCTGGGGAGGGCAGGAGAACTTGCTAGGTTTGTCCTTTGAGCCTGCATTGTGACATGGTGTTTCTTGTTATTCCCACTGGATGCTTGTCCAGACACCTCTGAGTGTCCCCCAAAGCAGCATGATGTCCCTTTGCTGTGCCCCAGCAGCAGGACTGGGCACAGAGGGTCCCGACAGCCTCTTCCTTGTACGTGTTACCCCCAGGCTGTCAGGGAAAAGGGTCTCCTTCCTTCCTGTCTCCCCTGCCTGTGTCCCACCCAGTAGCCTCCATGAGCCGGGCCTGGCGAGGCAGGACTCTGTCCCCACCTCCACATTCTCTTGCAGATTTCTGGTCTGCAGGAGCAAACCAACCCCAGTGATGGACAGCGTGGGACTGACCGATGGACAGACGTGACCGAAGCTGCCCTGGGACACCTCGGGGTGACACCTGTCCCAGAGCAGGTGCCCATGGCCATGGCCTCTGATTGGTAACTGGTGGTGGTGGTGACACTGCCAGCCCTGTGTCTGCCTGGGGGACAGAGCTCAGGAGTTACTGGGTGGGGAGCAGTCCCACACCCATCCTGTGCCTTGACTGTCTTCTGAGCTGCTGTGGCTGAGGGCGCAGGGACAGCACAAGGGGTGGGGCTGGGATGGTCACTGTCCCTTTGTGTCCCTCTGAGCTGCTCTCCTGGCCTTTCCCAAGTCCCAGGCAGTGCTGCCCCGGGATATCCATTCTCTTCTGCCCCCATCTCAGCCTGAGAACTGCCCAGGACCCCCAGCAGCAGCTCCTTTGAGGGAGGGGGAGTAGCTCAGCTCACCTGGGGTCAGAATCACCCACTGTGGTGGGGCCAGCTCTACCTTTGCAGCAGGATCCAGCAGCTCTCAGAGGGGAAACAAGGACCAACCGGCCCCTGGCAGGGGGAAGTGGCCTCATCCCCTCCGGGAGTCCAGAGTGGGCATCCTGAAGGCTGCCATGGATGCAGCCAAGGTGCCCCTCTCCCAGGAGCAGAGCTGGTGTGAAGGCAGATCCTCCCAGAGGACTGGGGTGCCAGCACCCTGGGGGCACACACTGCTCCCATGCAGCCTCCTGCTGCTGAAGGCAGATTTTAGCCTCACTCTGAATTCCATGAAGCTTGTTTTCCCACTTAATTGTGTTTCCTACTTGATTGTAAACTTGCCAGGTTTTGCTCCTTCCTTCAGGTCACGAATAAAGAATTTGCACCCCGAGCAGTGACGCTTCTCTCTGAACAGGAGCAGCTTCAGCACCCACACCCTGCCCTGGGGACTGGTCCTGGTGTTGGGTCCCGAGGGAGGGGGGAAAACCGCTGCTCCCATTGCCTTGTGTGGCCCCAGTCCTCAATGCTGTGGTGTTCCAGTGCTCCAGGCCGGTGGGATGTGGGGACCTGCCCCCTCCTGAGCCCCAGCCTGCTCTGGGAAGGTGGTTCCAGCAGCCAGAGGTGACAGGGAGGTGCTGAGGTATTCGGTGAGAGACTGACCCCTTCAGAGGGATGGGGATGCAGGGCTTAGGTTGGGATCTGGGGATTGTCCTTTGCCCAGGTCTCCTGGGATTTGCCTCCAGCCAGGATATCCCTCTTCCTAGATAACAGGACATGTATTTTCTCCTGGAGAAGGTACCTGTGTGGGATGTGTTGGTCCTCGCTGACCTGCATCCCCGTTCTGGGAGTGTCTGTGTGTTTTACTGTCATATTTAACCACAGCCAAGTGACTTGGGCACTGTCAGGGATGTATTGCCTTGTGTGGCCACCAAAGGTAGAGGGAACCAAGCCCCTGGCCACGTGCCTCCAGCACCAGAAGGACAGAGCTTCGAGCCCAGCCTTGGGCCATGTCCTGGAGCTGCAGGAACACATTGAGGGGTGCAGAGCTGCTGCTCACAGCGTCAGGCTGGGCCCTCCAGCCTTGTGCAGGCTGGATCCCTGGGTGCTTGAGCTGTCTGGAAACTCAGAGTTGTAATGCCCAGGGGATTTTGCAGGGAGTGTTTTTGGCAGGTGTCTTCCAGGGAGAGCAGCTGTGCACTTCCCCCTGTGGGACTGACAAAGGAGCCCCCTCCTGCCTTGCTTACTTTTGGAAATGGCTACAATGAGGAAAAGGATTTGAAGTGGAGGTTTCCATCCTTCCCAGCACTGGACTGATTGGACAGGGGTGATATCCTCTCCAGAGATGCTGCTGAACTCCAGCTCTTGGGGTCAAGCTGTGAAGCTTTGGGAAAGCCATGCTGGGGGACACATTGTGGCCCAACCAGGCTCAGCCCGAGCGGTCACACACATCCGTGGCCTGGGCAGGGTCACTGTGGCCAGGGATTCTCTTGCTCATCAGGTTTGCTGCTAATTATACCCAGGGGCTGTAATTCCACCTGGTCAGCCAGTTCACGAGTGTGTCAGTGGGGTCATCCCAGTGCTCCAGCAGAAATGGCCAGTTGACTGAACCCACAGGCTGTGAGCCCTGAATTTGGGCATTAACCCATGAGGTGGTCCCAGCTCTGTGTCCCAGTGCACAGTGCCCCTCACCAGATGGGGTTGGGAGTCCTGGTGCACGGTTCATCCCCCCAGAGGGGTTTGGGGTCCCAGAGCATGATGCCTTCCCTGGAGGGGTTTGGGCATCCTGATTTATGGTTCATCTCCCAGGAGGGGATTGGGGATCCAGGTGCACGATTCCCCCTGGAGGGGTTGGGGTCCCAGTGCATGGTGCACCCCCTGGAGGGGCTTGGGAGCCCCAGTTCACGATTTCCCGCGGCGGGGTTCAGACATCCCGGTGCACGGTGCTGCCCCGGAGGGGCTCAGGGGTCTCGGTGCACGGCTCCCCCCTGCAGAGGTTCGGGGTTCCCGATGCACGGACCGTTCATCCACGGAAGGGTTCGGGAGTCCCGGTTCCCACTCCATCCCCAGAGGGGGTCGGGGGTGCGGTTCGCGGAGCCCCCCGGGGGGGTTCGGGGGTCCCGGTCCCACGTGCTCGCCCGGCGTGGCCCCGCCCCTCCCCGCCGGCCCCGCCCCCGCCGCGCACGAGCCGGGGAGGGGCGTGGCCTCCGCACGGGCTCGCGCCGCGGCGGGGCGGGACGCACCGGCAGGCGAGTGACGTCACCTCCCCGGCTACTGCGGCGGCGGCCGGGCTGGATCTGGCGGTTCTCCGCGGGCGGCCCCGGAGCGGCGGCGTGGGCGGGCGGGCGGCGGGGTTGTTTCTCGGCGCCGCCGCCTCTCCCATCCCCGGCCCCCCGCAGCAGCCGCGTCCCCGGGCGGGGCGAGACCGGCGGGGCCGCCCCCGGGGCCGGGCTCCTCGCACAAAGCCGTGTGTGCCGCGGGGACCGCACCGGCACCGCCCCGATGTGAGCGGGGCATGGCCGCGGGGCATGGCCCGGGGCGGGCGGCGGCGGGCGCGCAGCGCCGCCGGTGAACATGGAGCCGCGTCCGCCGGGCACCGAGTCCCCGCTGCCCCCGGGGCCGGGACCGGGGCTCGAGCTGGAGCCGGAGCTGGACGTGGACCCGGAGCCGGAGTTGGACCCGGAGCCGGAGCTGGAGCTGGAACGGGAGCTGGACCTCTGGGCACTTGAGCCCGCCGGTCCCGACCCGGGGCCGCCGCCCTGGTCCCCGGGGGTGGCCGGGGACAGCCCGGCCCCGGGGGGCCCCGCCGAGCCCCCGCCGGAGGAGGAGCCGCGCCTCCGGCCCGTCTTCGACGCCCTGGACCGCGACGGCGACGGCTTCGTGCGGGTGGAGGAGTTCGTGCAGTTCGCCACGGCCTACGGGGCCGAGCAGGTGAGCCCCGGGCCGCGACCACCCGGGCACGGCACACGGCTGCCCCCGGCCTGGGCCCTGCGCTCGGCATCGCCAATCGCGGCCACCGTGCCGGGGTCCGCCGGTCCCGCCGCTGGTGGTGATGGTGGCTCGTGTCCGCGGCTCGTGTCCGCGGCTCCGGCCCTTGGAGGAGCCTTTAATGTCCGCAAGGGCATCGTCTGCGCCGCCCGCCCCGCTGCCGTCGCAGGTGAAGGGCACGCGTGGGCCCCAATGGCTCCCTCTGTGCCTCCTGCATCCAGGAGAAACTGGAGCTCCTGTTTTCCAGCTCCCAGTCCGCTGGGAACAGCATCCCGGCAGTGCCGCTGGGAACTGCGTCCCCCCTTTGTTCTCCATCACTAACGCGTTTGGATTTCTCTGGGCAGTGGTGAGATCCCGGGATCTGGGGCTGCCCCGTGCCCCCCTCAGTGCCGAGGCTCCCCTGTTGGCACTGCACTGGTTGTGGATCACCTCGATAATACCTTATGGGTGGCATCCCTGCTCGCGGCAGGGGGTTGGAATTAGATGATCTTTAAGGTCCCTTCCAGCCCAAACCGTTCCGTGATTCTATGCTACCTCGCTTATTCCAGCTTTGACAGCTTGAATGTGTATTTTTCCCCCTCTTCCTGCTGCTTTGTACCCCGGCGAGCCTGTGTTTCCCTGCAGCAGATGAGATGCAATGTAATTTGAAGCTGCCTGGTATGACCCAAAATGGAGCGAGCCCTGGCAGCACACCTTGGGATGGAGATGGGTTTGTTGGTATTTTATTCATTGGCCTGTGCTGGCATCGCTACCAGGAAAAAGGGATTTATTTTTTTTAAGGCGTGCAGGTATTGCTGTGAAGTTTCTCTGTGCGTGGCCGGATCTGCTCTCATCCTCCAGCCGTAGCTTCTGCGCGTGTATTTAAGTGCCATGACAAAGCAAATCATGTGTGAAGGAGGGTTTTGCTGGAGGAGGGCTTTTTATCTCGTGCTGAAAACACCTCTTAGAGATAAAACAGAGGTATTTATTTCAGGAAATAGCTCTGTAAAGCGGAGATAGACAACTTCTTTGTTGGTGAGGGCACTGTGTGTGCAGAAGATATTGCTGGCAGACCCATGGCGTGATTACAGGTTCTTTGGAGGGAGTTCCAGGAGCACCTCGGCTGCTCCTGCCTCTGCCAGGTGAGAGAGGCTTTGTACTGGACAAAGCACCACCCTGCTGTGCGCGGGCACTCCGTGCCTGCGGCCCCGTTGCTGTTCCAGCACGGGAAGCAGAAGCAGCCGGTCCGTGCTCGGCGGAGGCTCCCGGACCCTGCGCAGGGTGCCCGTGGCTCCGGGGCACGTTGGCACCTCACCAGGGGACCGTTCATTGCCCTGTGCCTCTGCACTTGGCGTGGAGAGCCCAAGGACGTGGGCAGTGGGGGCACAGACGCGTGTGCGTGGCAGGGGACACGGCAGGGGACACGGCAGGTGGCTCTGGTGCTGTCGGTGCCCGTGGCGTGTGCGGCTCAGAGCCCGGTGGGAATTGTGCCAGAGCTCCAAAGGTGCCACACTGAGCCTGTAAAACGCTCTGAGATCGTGGCCCGAGGAGTGACTGCAAGGTGTTAATGTCACTCCTAAACTGAGCAGGGTGTGCAGGGAGGCGTTGTGCTGCCGGGAGCTCTGTCTGTGTGGAGCCAGCTGGGAAGGGCTGTCTGCAGGCTCCTGGCCTTGCCTCTCCCTTTAAAGTTGCTTGTTCCTTCCCCCTGAGCACAGCTACCGGTAATGCTGAAGCATATTACGCTTTTTTAACACCTTTCTCTTCAGCAAGAGACTGGCACAGCCAGGTCTTGGGGTGCAGAACAACTGAGCCTCAGCACAGTAAGTGCTGAGCACCTTGGGGAGGCTGATGGGACAACAGCTGAGCCAGCAGGTACCAGGCACCCTAGAGGGGTGTTGCAAAGGCTTGGCAAAACAGGAAAAGTGATGTTTGTGGTGAACTGTGTGTTCCAGAAGACTTGGTGTGAGTTTGCAGCTTAGAAAAGCATGAGGAGACACGGAGGGAGAAGGAGGAGGGGGTTGGTGATGGCGTCTGTAAGCTCCCAGTGGATGATGGAATATCCTGAGTCAGAAGGGGCCCACAGGGATCATCCAACTCCTGGCCCTGCACAGGATACCCCAATAATCCCACCATGTGCCTGAGAGTGTTGTCCAAACACTCCTTGAGCTCTGGCAGCCTTGGTGCTGTGCCCACTGCCCTGGGGAGCCTGTTCAGTGCCCAACCACCCTCTGGGGGAAGAACCTTTTCCTGAGATCCAACCTGACCCTGCCCTGATGTGCAGAGTAATAAAGGGAGGAGTTCTGGGGAGGTTTCTTGACTTATTTTGTTTGAAGCAGCTGTAACTTGGGCCCAAAAGGGGTCTTTTGGAAAACAGAGATCCAGCTCAGGTAAAAGTTAAAGGGGAGGAATATCACCAGTAGGTAAAATGGTGTTAAAGTCACTGAAGAGGAACTTCAGGGTATAAATAAAGGTTGTACTACAACTGGAACTGGGATGCTTGTAAGAGAGGGGCCAGGGTTTGATGGCTGGCTGGATAATCACAAAAGTATCTGTAGGGATCAGCAGGGAGTTAATGAGGCGCAAATTCCAGTCCTCTTGCTGTCCCTCTCCTAACTGGAGGAGGTCATACCTGCTTCCTTTTCTTCTCTCCTTCCTGGCTGCTGCCCCCAGGGTGGGTTCATGGAAGGTGTGTGTGTGGTGGTAAAAATGGCTAAATTGAAGCCCAAGGAGTCGTCACATCCAGATGATTCCTGAGGCTGGAGAGGGCTGAAGGGTTAAGGAGAGCACGTGTGTGTGTAACCACATGGATGAGGAGCCAGAGAGCAGCAAGTGTTGTCTTTAGCGCTCAGTGAAACACCAGAGGCATTCATGGGCTACTGAGCCCAGCGCTGTCAGGTTGTTTGGCTGGAACAATTATTAGCTAAATGTCAAAGGGAAGGGACCAGCTGGCATTTATTCCATAAACTTGATGTGATTGTGGGTTTCTGTTCGGATGATTATTTTTTTTTTCCTCTCTCCCGGGGAGAAAAACTGGAGTTGGGTTGGTTTTTTTTTTGCTTGAGTAGCTTGGGTTGTTGAGCTCCATGGTTGTGGTCCTGGCAGGGAGGTGCTGGGTTGGGGTAGAGGAGATCAAGGCATGGAAATCTAAAGGCAGTTTGTTTTTCTCTAAAGTGATAACAGCTGATAGGGATTGAGGCTGTTGCCAGTACCTTCATCTTCAAAGGTGTGTGGAGGGGGTGGTGCTGGGGTTGACACCCGAGATTGTGGAGGACCATCACAAGGCTCCCCTATCTCTAACGGGAGGATGTTTGTCAAACAGAGAATGTTTTGCCACTTGAAAAGCTCACATGGACCGATGATATGCTCTGTGGACTTGCAAACAAGATCTGGGATGGAAAGGTTGTGAGGAAAACTTGACTTTTCTTGACGACCACTTGATTTTTTCCTGCAAAACCCCTGGACCGTTCACTTACGTGTGAGGCAGCTTCTGATGGTGTGGTATTTTTGTCTCCTCTCACTTCCCTTTATCAAAGCTGCATTTCCCTGGGATTTGATGTTCCCTGGAGCCACTCTCTGTGCTGCAGCACCTGGCTGGCACAGAAGGATGGGGTAAGGTTGGTTGAACAGTGAGTAGGGAGGTGGGTGCACACTTGACATACCTTTTATGTCACCTTATAAAGCAGGAAGGGTTGTGTCTTCCAGTTCTGTGGGTTGCACAGAATTTAAGGCCATTGTGCAATGGTTTTTATCTTCAATTTTTATTCTAAAATTTATGTGTCTTGCCTGCTGTACCATTGCACTGTATCTGTGTGATCCAGGTGATGAAGCCCAAGCCTTTTCTCACTGGATTTATCACTACCGAGGAATGCAGGGTCAGAGCAGAATGGATTCTTTGTAAGGCTGAGGAGAAGCATCCTGCTGGCACCTGGGGTTGTTTTTCCTTTTTGTTTTGATCTAAAAGACAATTGGAGGAGGGAAAAAACCTCTTGTACCACATGATCTCTGCTGCCTCAGCTCAGTTAAGAGAACTCCCAGAGTTTGTCTAACCCACTTCCAAAGTCTCCAGGCTCAGTGGCAGCTCTGCCCTCTGTGCTCCCAGAGATCTTCAGCTTCTTTTTTTTCCCTCTTGATCAGTTCAAGCTTCGTTTCAATGTGATTTATTTTGCTTTCTTTAACACTTACATCCCCCAAGTACCTGTCCTACCACTAGCCTTTCTCAGCCCCATTCAGCTAATCCTCAGCTGAGCTCTCCATATTCAGCTTTTAACTTTTCCTCTGAAGGTTTTTAGCAGGTTTGTTGTACTTTTCTGATCTCCCACCACCTTCTCAAGGAGGTGTCCAGCCTGACACCATCCTAGGGGTAGCAGAGGCTGCCCCAGACAACAGCTGCAAAGAATCTTGGAGTTGATTTTTATTTTTAAATAGAACAATTTAGAGATCTGGCAGTTACTTTTTGGGGTGAAGTCTGGATAGTGTCAAACTGCAGCATTTTAGTGGCAACCCCCTGTGGTGAATCCAGGCTTGCTTTTCCTGCTCCCCTCTGGCCTGTGGACACTCCTGTGTGCTTTGGAAGGGCAACAAATCTGAAATATTTTGCTTGCTTTGACTAAGGGCCCAGTTTTTCCCCAAATTCGTGGCAGTGAATTTGTGGGTTTTGGAGGTTGGGGTGGGAGCCCTTTCCTCACCCACACACAGGGCTAGGCTGGGCTCAGCCTCCCTCCTCCTCCCTCTTCAAAGGGGTTTTACCACCATTAATAACATGTCTGTGCTGCAGGAGCTCCAAGACAGGAGTTTTTCTCTCTCCCTCGGAGAGGAAAACGCTTCCAAGCCAACATATTTTGTGTAATTTTGGGTGAGGTGGATGCCGGTTTGCAAATTCCATTTTCAGCTCACTGGATTCACTCACAAATATCCCAAAGGCTCCGAGGAAGAGATGATTTCTGTGCTCCCGGGTTTTTGCTGCTCCTGCTGGGTCTTGGCTTTAAGCTGCTTGAGGGTGTTTTTCCCTTCTGGGAATGGTGGGGAGGGCTGGGCTGGGTCATTCCACAGGCAGATCTCCGGTGATGGGTTTCGTGGTTTGTGGCTGTAATCAGATTGATGGCTCATCCCAGCGGGATCGGGGCTGGCAGGACTGTGAATGCTCAAAGGCATGGTTTGTCTGTGTGGGCTGGCAGGAGCCTGGGGGTGGTAATTTTATCCCAGTGACCAGTTTATTAAATAAAACTTTTTATTCTGCCTTTCTGCTTCAGATGGAGAACGCAGTGAATGCGGAGCGGGGTGTGGATTTTTGGGAGAGGGGCTTTGGATACGACAGGCCAAGGGGGAATGGCTTCCCACTGCCAGAGGGCAGGGTTAGATGGGATATTGGGAAGGAATTCTTCCCTGTGAGGGCGGGGAGGCCCTGGCACAGGTTGCCCAGAGAAGCTGTGGCTGCCCCATCCCTGGGAGTGTCCAAGGCCAGGCTGGACAGGGCTTGGAGCAACCTGGGCTGGTGGAAGGTGTCCCTGCCCATGGCAGGAGGTCGAAATGGATGATCTTTAAGGTCCCTTCAACCCAAACCTTCAACCCAACCCAAATCTGATTCTGTGATTTATTTTTAAAGGTTAGTTGTGTTCCTCTGAAATTTGAGATCATTTCTGCAAATAAAGAAACATTCTTTGCTCAGAAGAAGGAAAAAGCAGTTCCACCTTTGCGGAGTTGGCAAATATTGTGGGTAAGGAAGTAAACGTGGGATTTCCAGAATTTGGGGTGTGGATGCAGCATCCAGTGATCTCCAGCTGGGAGGCCAGTTTGTACTGGGTGAGCACTGCCACAGGCTGGGTCAGGAGCCCCAGCAATGGAAAACAACCCTTCTAAAAGGGTTTTCAGTGTTGAGTTTGGAATGAACCTTGAAGACCATCTCATTCCTCTGCCATGGGCAGGGACACCTTCCACTAGCCCAGGTTGCTCCAAGCCCTGTCCAACCTGGCCTTGGACACTTCCAGGGATTCAGGGGCAGCCACAGCTTCTCTGGGCAACCTGTGCCAGGGCCTCACCACCCTCCCAGGGAAGAATTTCTCCCAAATATCCCATCTAAATCTGTTTCAATTTATGTTTTATCTCCTCCCTTTGTGTCCTATCTTGTTCTGGCTGTGTAAAAGTCGCTCTTCCTCTTTATAAACCCCCCTTTAAGTGCTCAGAGAAGACAGAGGTAGTTTCACAAGAAGTTTCCTCCCTTTTCAGGAGCAGTGTATTTTCTTAGCCTGTGACTAATAAAAATTGGATTGGGGTCATCGTAATTAAGTTATGGAATATGATAGTGCACCACAACACAGCGACTGGGCTCTTTCAGAGTCAGTTTGACCTGCTGTTGCTCACAGGGCCCTCTCCCAAAGCTTTCCCAAGCTGCTGATACCATTATGTAACTCAATCCAGCCAGTAATTGATAATCATTACAATTGCCTGCATAATTTCTCTGAATTTTATCCTTGTTTTGACTTTTGTTTACTGCTTGTTGTCAGATGAACGATCCACTTTGAACGCAGGGGCCGCTTTGCTTTTCTCCCTGGCTTTGGATTTTTGCAAAACAAATGGCTCCCCATCAGCCACAGCCTATGGCTCTGCTTGGACAGGGTGAGCTGCTTCTGCTGGGCCACTCTCAACTTTCCCTCTCCCCGGGACCATCAGGTTTCCAAGGCTAGAAAGCTGCTGGCAGTGGGATGGCTGTGGACCGTGGCTTGTTCCTCCCTGTTCCTCAGGCCTGGCTCCATCCATTTGTAATCCTGCTTGGGTTCCTGGTGCTGGTTCCTCTCTGTGAGCCCGGGGTGAGCAGTTCCAGCCCTTCCCTTTGCTTGTTTGTGTAAATTCAGACACCCGTGGAAAATGTTGGTACAATGCTGCCAGACTGGTTCTGGGGAGCTGAGAGTTACGGAGTTGTTCGGATCGGAAAGGACCTCTGAGATCATCAACTCAACTCCTCCCCCAGCACTGCCCAGGCCACCACTAACCCACATCCCCAAGTGCCACATCCACAGGGCTTTTAAATCCCTCCAGAGACAGGGACTCCGCCACTGCCCTGGGCAGCTGTGCCAGTGCCTGACCACCCTGTCAGTGAAGAAATTTTCCCAATATTCAATATAAACCTCCCTTGGTGCAACTTGAGGCTGTTTCCCCTTGTCCTGTCCCTTGTTCCCTGGGAGCAGAGCCCGACCCCCCGGCTCCCCCCTCCTGTCAGGGAGTTGCAGAGCCAGAAGGTCCCCCCTGAGCCTCCTTTTCTCCAGGCTGAGCCCCCCCAGCTCCCTCAGCTGCTCCTGCTGCTCCAGCCCCTTCCCAGCTCCATTCCCTTCCCTGGACACGCTCCAGCCCCTCAGTGTCCCTTGTCTGAGGGGCCCAGAACTTCCCCAGCACTGGAGGTGCCCCAGCAGCGCCAGCACAGGGATGGGCACTGCCCTGGGCCTGTTTCTCCTTGGAAGCAGCTGAGCTTCTCCACTGGCATGTTTTCCTGATGCTCTGTGGTCAGGGGACACAGTGCCAGTTTGGGATGTGGCAGAGGCTTGGCCAGAGGGGTCATTCACAGGGGTGGAATAGGATTAGAGGGTAATTTCAGGTCTTGCTACTGTGCTCCCCTTGTGAGAGGTAACTGTCAACACAAAGGGTGAATTTGTCCTTGGAGAGTCATGCATTTTGTACTTAAAATGACCGTCCCACATGCCAAAAGCATTCCCACCTCCTCTCGGAGTACAGTCCATGGTCTGGGTGCTGTACTGGCCTTCTGGAGCTGTTCCCCTTACTGGGTTTTTTGGGACATCTGCAGTACAGCTGTTTGCTGAACTAGCCAAGCCAAGTCTGCAGGGCAGTCATGCTTTCCTACTTGTCCCATGTCCAGCAGAGCCCCCAAAGCTCCTCTCAGCCTTTATTTTCCACTTTAAAATCATTACATCTTTCCATCCCCTTCCCATGTGTGGGATGGTGCTGAAGGTTGATGCTGTAGGTCCAGGCCTGAGGCTTCCCAACAGAGACAGGTCTGTACCTGAACACAGTGGGAGAGGCATCAAGGATTTCATAAGGCTGCTCTCAAAATCACTGTGAATATCTTTGTGTGTTTGTGCTTAGAATCACAGAACACTTTGGGTTGAAGGGACCTAAGAAACCATCCAGTTCCACCCCCTACCATGGGCAGGGACACCTTCCACTAGCTCAGGTTGCTCCAAGTCCCATCCAGCCTAGCCTTGGACACTTCCAGGGGTGGAGCAGCCACAACTTCTCTGGGCAACCTGTGCCAGGGCCTCACCACCTTCCCAGGGAACAATTCCTTCCCAATATCCCATCTAACCCTGCTCTGTGTCAGTGGGAAGCCATTCCCCCTTGGCCTATCACTCTGTGACCTTGTCCCCAATCCCTTTCCAGCTCTCCTGGAGCCCCTTTAGGCCCTGGAAGGGGCTCTCAGGTCTCCCTGGAGCCTTCTCTTCTCCAGGTGAACCCCCCCAGCTCTCCCAGCCTGGCTCCAGAGCAGAGGGGCTCCAGCCCTTGGAGCATCTCCGTGACCTCCTTTGGAATCACTCCAGCTCCATATCCTTATGTTGGAGACCCTTGATGTGCTTGATAGCAGGAAGATCCCTATGGGCTGAAAGGGAGCTCATCCTCTGTGTGAGTAGGGGAGTCACAGTTAATATCAGTGGTACCTGGCATGAACCTTGTTTTGGGATCCCAAAACATCCAAGCCCAAGGAATAGCCCTGAAGATGCCATGGGGCAGTGGAAATGCCAGCTTGGCCTTTCTGCATGACTTAGAGTTGTGCAGAAATTGTCTCTTCTTCCAGAACTGGTTTGTGATGCAGTTTCCCCTTCTCTGTGGAGTCTTTGCTGGTGTTGGTGTGGGGCACAGTAAACTATTAATGTTTGTGTGAGTTGTGGGGTGGAGGGAAGAGGAGGAACATGACCAAGGAGAACCACAGGGACAATTTCCTCCCAGAGGGCCACTACTGCTGAGCTGGAGTGGACGGTGCTTGCTCTGCAGAAGGAAGGCAGGCTCAAAGGGAGGTTAAGCTGAGCTCAGATCACTGCACATGGCAGCAGAGCTTTCCACGGTGCACTGCTGTCATGGTTTTGTGACTGGACTGGGGTTTTCCTCAGTGGAGGTGAGGGTGAGCTGCAGGTCTGGGATGGGGCTCCACTGCTGCTGGCACGAGGCTTCCTTATGGCTGTGAACATCCTGGGGTTGGTCCAGGCGCTTCATCCGTGGGTTTTGTCAGGGTCTTTCCCCTCTGTAGGCTGAAAACTGTTCTTAAAGCAGAGAGATACGTGGAGGCTGCTGAGGAGAGGGAGTTGAGGCTGCTGGTGCTCCCTGTGCTCTGAGCTTGGCTTTTCTCCCCTGGCTCCTTCCAGTGTAACAGCAAAACCCCTTTTCACAGAAATACCAGTGGTACCACAATGCTGAATTTGCTCACTCTTCTCATATTCTGTGATTCTAATTAAGCTTAAGCATTCGAGGGATAGGGGTATTTGATGCCAATTTGAGTGATTGGTTAAATGACACCAATTCCTGTGTTGTCTGTGTGGGCCCTGGAATGGGATGGTGACAGCTCTGGGAATGTTCTGTGGTGCTGTTGGTGTTCCAGGGGTGTTTACAGCTTTGTTTGCAGGCTGAATGTCCCTCTGTTTGGGAGTGTGGTGAGCAGCCTGGTAGTCTCCCAACTTATTTATTTTTAATAACACATTTTAGTTTTCCAGAAGAAAGAGCTTCTGTTCCCTGTGCTACAATATCCCATGGTGAAATGCCAGTAGCGTTACGTTGAGTTTGAGTCACTGCTGCTGCTGGAAGGGGTTTTCAGCTTGCAGACTGTTCCTGCTTCCTCTTCTTCCCTGAGGAGGAGTAAAGCCAGAGGGAGAGGAGCTGGTGCTGGGAGCTGCGTCATCTGGCAAGACTCAATGGAGCTGACTGCTGACAACCCTGCGGAAAATCCACGTGCCAGAGTCCAGTAGGAAACTGGGCTCAAGCAAAATGTGCAGGCAGTACAAGAAGCCCAAACCAACAGTTTTTAGAGAAAAGAAGCTGTCGGGGGCAGGAAGCAAGTGGTGAGGCCTCGCTGCAGTGGGCACAGGGCACAGAGCTGGACTGGGATCTCCATGCTGCCCCAGCTGCTCCGTGGTTCCACATTCCCAAACAAATACATCATGGAAAGAGGGGCTGCTCAAGGGGCCCTTCTGCTTGGAGAAGGTATATCTGTACTGAAAGCAAAACTCTCCTCATGGAAAAATAACATTCAGTCCCACCTTGGCTTCAAAACTGATCAGGACATTGTGGTTTTCACTTTGGCTGTCAAGGGATGAAAAGGTATCTGTTGCCTCCCTTTGGTGTGGCCACATTCCTTATTTTTTCCGGGGGAGTGGCTGCTCACTGTGTGTGAGGACATTACAGCTGGGGGAAAAATAAAATCTGGATATCCTTGTGGAAGTTCTTTTCCTGTGCTTGCTAAATGGATGCAGCAACTTGCTAATCCTCTCCTGGCTGCTCAGAACTGTGGGACTACTGTGCTGGCAGGAGCACGGCGGGAGGAGGCAAAGACCAGATGCAAGGTTTGTGGGGCCTTCCCTGAAAGGTCCAAGGGGAGTGCTGGAGGCCTTGGAGTGGAACCAGGAGCGTGCTGGAGGCCTTGGTGTGGAATAGAAGGGTGCTGGAGCCTTGATATGCAACAGGGAATTTGCTCTTGGACTTTGTGCTGCACCTCTTCAGGCCCTGTGGAGCATCCAGTTGCTCCTATGCCCAGAGTTTACAATCCCTGAAGTCCTGAGCTTCCCAAACTATGTGTGGCATCTCAGCCTCTCCTCCCTTCCTTCAAGAATCTACCTCTGAGCTTTTGAACTGTTCAGGGCTCTTTTTTCCCCCCTCTGGCACATCTCCTCTGTGTACTTCACACAAACAGCCCTTTCTGAAGCAGGGTGAAGGGGTTCCAAAAGGAGGGAAATAATTTGAAGCAGCTCTAAAAAAGAAATAAGTCTTTATGCTTTGCTGGTATATCATTCATTCAGGCTTGTTTGTATTACAATAAACTTAGTTTTGACTGTGTGGCAGGCTAAGCCTGGCTCAGGGAGGTGAGTTAGTTCTCTCGCCCTTGGCTCTCATATTTAGCTATTCCTGTCTTCCCCTCCTCTGGACTTCACCTCTGCAGCCCAAAGGCTCCTTGTGCCCACCAAATTCCCAGCACTGGCAAGTTGAGAGGTGCAGCTCTCTGCTCTCAACATCAGAAGGGTGTGGACGTGTTAGAACAAGTCCAGAGGAGGCCACGGAGATGCTCCAAGGGCTGGAGCCCCTCTGCTCTGGAGCCAGGCTGGGAGAGCTGGGGGGTTCACCTGGAGAAGAGAAGGCTCCAGGGAGACCTGAGAGCCCCTTCCAAGGCCTAAAGGGGCTCCAGGAGAGCTGGAGAGGGACCTGGGACAAAGGCCTGGAGCGATAGGCCAAGGGGGAATGGCTTCCCACTGCCAGAGGGCAGGGTTAGATGGGATATTGGGGAGAAATTGTTCCCTGGTGGAGAGTGGTGAGGCCCTGGCACAGGTTGCCCAGAGAAGCTGTCGCTACCCCATCCCTGGAATTGTTCAAGGCCAGGTTGGATAGGATTTGGAGCAACTTAATCTACTGGAAGGTGTCCCTGCCCATGGCAGGGGCTGGAATGAGATGATCTTTAAGGTCCCTTCCAGCTCAAACCATTCTGTGATTATAATCTTGTTTTATGATTTACAGCCTGTACACTGTCTTTTGGAGAGGATGAGTGTCCCAAGCTAGTGAGATGATTTATTCTGGGATGTGCTGTGGGGGTTTTGTGCTGCTTTCTAACCTGGAAGGGAGGCCGTGGAAGCCAACGCTGCAGTCCCAGCTTTATAAGCCCAGACAGTCAGTTCTGTACCCAAACCAACCCATCACAGGAACACCTGGGCTTGTTGCAGGGGACTTTATGTGAAGTTAGATCAGGAAAAATGTTCAGTATCTCAAAATGCCTAATCCTTGGTTTGTGACCTCCTGGCATGCTTTATTGTGCTGCTTTTTGTCTGTTCAGATCAGCTCTAAACCCTGTGTAGGCGCCTGGCCTCGGGGTGGCTGCCCTGGTGGCACTTGGCTCTTCTCTCAGGGTGGTCCAGCCTACATCGAGGGTGTGTTTTATGTGAGGAGTAACCTGGCATTGGCATCAAACCTTTTCTTTCTTGACTTCAATCCAGCCTCCTGTGGATTAAAGTGTGTCACCCTGAGCTGTGCTGGGAGGTGTGAGAACAGGTTTCCCGTGTCATCAGAGGAACAAAGCTAGAAGCAAAGGCTTCAATGGTTTGGAAGGTGGAGGAAGAACACTCTTCAAGTTTCATTAAACAAACAAATGTTTGTAGTAGAGCGTTGCTGCTGAAGCCTCGGGACACTTAGGGAGCGACAGGAAATCTGGAACACTTGAGACAAACAATTAAAGTTGGATTAAAACCATTTCAGCATAACTTATATTCCTGTTAACGTTTCCAAACCATCCTTGAAGTTGTTTGTTTAAATGTGTTTTTATGCTTCAGTAACAACAATTGAGGGATAATTTGGAAATGTCATTCTTGACGTTTGAGAACACACTTAAATACAACAAATTGAGGCTCCTGAAGCTGCAGTGAGTGTAGAGCTGTTCCTGCCTCCAGAGAAGCCTTGAGGCTGGTGGGGTTGGTCCAAAAAGGTCCTGTACAGACCAGAGGAATTTTTGCCAGCAGGTGAAATACCCCAAAGACTGCTGGATGTGGGTGATCTTGGGTGGTGAAGATCTCCTGCAGTTCTGCTCTGTGCTCTGCACCGAGGGCCTGGCTGGATGCACTGATTTGTCCTCGTTCCACGTGGAGGTGGCAGGAAGGATGTGGGTCCTAAGGCTTTTTTGGCTGCCAGCTCTTTAAAATATATTCTGGCTTTTTTGTCTGCTGCCTGTAGGATTTTGAGTGTTTGAAGGAAAGTCTTTTCCTTTGGGTGCTCCCGATGGCACTGAGACAGTGGCATTGGGATGGGAATGGAGGAGACCTGCTCCTTGGTTTCAGCTTTGGGCTTGTTCTTGGCTCATGGTTGACTTGGAGATGCCTTCCTTCCTCTTCCAAAAGGGAAAAATAGTAGTTTGGTGGGGGGCAAAACTGGGGGAGAAGCAAAAATCAAAAAGTCGATGGTATGCTGAGCAGCTTTTCTCTTGGGTTAATAGGAGAAGGAGGATTTGTTAGGCAAGTGGATGGGTTAAATGGTGGGGATATGGTTTTCCTAGGCAGGAAAAGGAGGGAGCTTGTTCCAGGCAAACAATTGAACTTCTGGGGCTTCTCCCCTTGGTTGGTGGGTGATCCCTCTCCCATTCCTGTTCTTTAAATACTTCTAGACTTATTTCTACAGGAAGTATTCCTCCTTATTCCTCCTAAATACAGGAGGCTTATTCCTTCTTTACCTTGAGTAGTAGGTTTGATTACTTATTTTGTAGCAGGAAGAGATGAGAACAAACCAGGCTGAGTCTTTGTCTCCTCATCAAGATGTCTGGATCCTTGGTTTCAAGTACCAGACTGAGGGCAGAGACCCTGCAGTGTTGGAGCCTCGGGATGAAGGGATGGGAAGGACAGATGAGCTGATGTCTGTGCAAGATTAGGGAGGGATGTTGCAGAAAGAATCTTCACTGGGTGTTGCTTATGGAGGACCTTTAAATAAAGACTTGACTAGGCACAATCCATCTGCTGATCTCCTCCTGGAGCTTTGGAAAAGGCTGGGAAAGCAAAGCTCTGGCAGCAGCTCTGGGTCTGTGCTGCCACTTGTGAAGTAAATAATGTAGCTCTTTCACTGCTTACTCACAATTGACCATAGCTGCTGCCTGTAATGAGATCTGCCCCTTGGGGTGTTTTAAAGGTTGCTTAATTAGGTGTAATTGCAGCAGAATAGAAACCTGCTTTGAGGTTCTGAGTGCTTTCTGTAGTGCCAGCTCCCTCAACAAATTACGGAGTTGTTCCTATAAACACGGCTGGAGCCAGTGTAATCCCGAGTTATCAGCCTTCCCCTCAGCCTGGCTGTTTATGATGATGAAGCCACAGAAGTGGAGTGCTGGGAAGGGTGTTCCTGGCTTTGGGAATGGTGCAGCTGTCGTTCCCATCGCGGCAGCAGGGTGGGAAATGCGTCGCGTGAGGCAACATGAAGTTTGCTCGCGCTGTTGGCGTGTTAGTGCTCTCTCAGCACCTGGCACGGGGGGACAGACGTGCTCTTACCCTGGACAAATGCTGCATTAGCAGGGATGAGTCCATTTAAGCTGATCCCGCTGCAACCCATGGATTTAGGGACCCTGTGTGTGGGGACAGCCTCGTCTTCGGCGCGTTCTGCAGTGACTCTGGTGTTTGGCTGCGGGAGGTTCAGCAGTCCCAGCATGTTTGCACCCAAAGGTGCAAAAATACCAGTCTTGACTTTTGTCATCAGCATTTAAATCTTTTCTTGAAAGGGTGAGTTTAGCCTTGAGAGACTTTTTTAGATACAACTGAGCATTGTTGGCTCGTCCCCTTCTGTTGAACACAGAGGGCGGAGGTGCTGCAGCCGCCTTCACATAACCATGAGTGGGTTTTATCCTGTTCTCACTCAGATAAATTCACAGAGCCAGAGAATATGCTGGGTTGGAAGGGACCCACAAGGATCATCGAGTCCAACCCTTAGCCCTGCACAGTTACACCAGTTTGGTGCTTGGCTTTCTCTCCACTTGAGTTCAGGGATTGTGTGACTTCCAGTACTGTTTTCTCCCCGAAGACAAAAGATGTTCAGAGTGGATTTGGGCTTCTTGCAGACAAGAGAGGGTAGTTAGACTTGCATGAGAGGTACATGGATTTTCATGTCCTGTCTCAGCCAAGGACACCCAGAATTGGTCTGTACCTGGTTCTCAGTGAGTTTCCTACACTTAGAGCTCCAAGAGCCACTGGATTTCAGGATGTTTTTGGTCCTCTGCTTTGCTGGACACTCCTCAAGTTGTAAATTAGTGGGGAAGGTGTGCTGGCACCTGGCAGGGCTTTGCTCTTGCTGTCCCCTGTGTTGTCCCATCTGGAGACCCTTGGTACTGGAAGATGAGAGGCAAATCTGATGCCTGCTGACAGCTCCTTGTTAACCAGACTCCTGCAGTCCAGAGACTTGGGATGAGGAGAGGTGGTTTAAGCAGCCTTTTTTAAGGCCAAAAAGAAAATAAAGGCTGTTTTGTGGGTATGCTTAATGTAGTGTGCAGCCTTCCTTTCTTCCTTCCCTCCACCTTCCTTCCTTCTTTCCTTCCTGCCTTCCCCACCTTCCTTCCACTTTCCTCCCTCCCTTCATCATCTTGTTCTGGAGGGCAAGAAACAAGGGTAAGGTTCTTAAACCCATTCATCTCCTGCAATATCCATTCAGGAGAGAAAAATTCCCTATTAATAAACAGTTTGGGAAGAAGTGGTGGTAAGAAGTGTGAGGGGCTGGTGTGGGTGTGTAGGAGGGGGGGGTGTAGGTTGTCCTCATTCCATCCCCCCAAGGAGGAGCAATGCTCCTGTTGAGCTGTGCTTGGGGATAGTCCCTGCCTGGCACCTGCATGTCCATGTCAGGGGGTCCTGTGTGGACAGCCCAGCTTTCCAAGTGCAGGCAGAGGGGCCAGGAACTGTAGCTGGCCAGGATGTACCTGGGAGACAAGGTGTTTGCCCACCACAACCTTGTTGGAAGGCCTGCCCAGTGTGGGGTCCCCGCCCTGGCACTGAGCAGTGGCTTTAAAGCTCTGGTTTGAGAGCTTCAGTGCTCACTTTTTAGGCCAAACCTTTGCCTTTCTGTAGAAATCCATTCTAGTAAGTGAAATGCTGCTCAACAATCCCCAGCCAGCACTGGGTGCTGCCATCAGGTCAAAGTATGGCAGTAAGTTCCTTGTTGAAGGTCTTCTCTGGTGATTAATGGTTCTTCTGATGATTTGGCTAAAATCAAGACCCAGCCAGCAGTAAACATGCTGTCTCGCCCAGTCAGAATCTAGGCTGGGCTTACTGGTTTCTGGACTTTTCCCTGGGTGGGCTGATCTGTCCCTGTTGGTTGCTTAAGTGCCCAAAGCACACCCAGCCAAACCCCAGCTCAGCCAGGCTCTGGGTGAGTCTCCAGCAGGTTGTTCCTCACCTGGACAGGTCTCCTGGTGTCTCTGTGACAGCTCTCTGGGCTCTCTAGGTCTCTGACATCTCTCTGGGTTCATCTTGCACACCACCCTTGTGGTTGGTCCTTTTAGAAGTCATTTGTTAACCAGGCCAGACCTGCACCCTTGCTCCCTTCCCATGACTTACCTTGGTGTCTTTCCTGTTCCTCAAAAGGCAGACTACCTGCCAAATCCTTTCCAGGGAAAGGTGGGAGCGATTTCAAGGCTGAGGCATCTGTCTTTGCCCATGGCAGATGTGTGAGGCTGAAGGTGCAGGAGTTCTTGGTGGGGTCTCAGCTTGCAGTTGGGGATCTTTATCAGGAATGTGCCAGTATTCATTCATCCTCTTTGTCTCCTTTGGATTTGCTTCCAGAGTCTGTGTAGGTTAAAGCAGTACTGGGAGCTGACTTATTCCCAGGGCAGGACGTGGTTGTGACTGGGCTGGAAGCACCATCCCTGAGATACCTGTGGGCTCTTCTTGTGGGGTGCCTGACTGCTGTGGCCACTAGAAATCTCCTACCCTCATTCACCCCTCAAAAGAATGTCTTTTTGGAAGCTGATTCAGCCCTGATCTCTGCCAGAATATGAAGGAAAACTGCTGGCAGGCTCCGGGGTTACAGGGAGGGTGTTGTCTGGCCAGCACAGCCCTGACTTCCTTCAGAGATCACACTTAAAACAAGCACAGTGGATATTTTTGTGCATCTGAATCCATCTGCTGTGTGGTGGAGACATGGAGCGTCCATAAGGATAAATATAAAAAGGTCTGGAGCTTCCTTTTCCTTTTCCTCCCGCCTGCTGAACAGGGCCACTCACAGCTGGGGAATCCCTCACCTCCCTGGGAAACTTCCACTGTGTGGCTGCCAAGCCTTTGTGTGTTAATTTGGATTTGGAGTTGTCACCACTGGCTTTGTTGGGGCTCGAGGTCATTTACTGAGCTGATTTCACTGCAAGGAACCTCTTTTTGTGCTGTTCAAGGACAAGTGTGGTGCTGGTGTACATGCTCTGAGGGGTTGTTGGAGATGGGGGTTTTTGGCAGCAAAATTGTTGGTTTTTTTGGAAAGGGAAACGCCCTGGAGTGTGCAGAGCTCTCTGATACAGAAGATGTGATTGCTGCAGTTCCTGTTGTGTTGTTGAGGTGCCAGGTGACCTCTCTCCTCCTCCCCACTCTGCTCCGTGTCCTTCACCAGGAGAACACCCTTGGTCCAGGTTGTGCCTCGTCCCTGGCACAGGGTGAGCAGAGCCCCCCTGGCACATCTCAGCACCAGTTCTGCCTCTGCAGGCTTGTGTCTGTGCACAGCTCAAGGCAGCCTGGCTTCAAGCAGTTTAAACCTCTCTGTTTCCACCAGGATTTAAGTCGGCTACTTAAACCACGTCATCCTCTGACTCTCTAATGCTCTGTATTTTAGCTGCTCGCTCTTCAAGGAGGGTTTGTAACCAGCCACAAACACACACAGTCAGAAAACCCTTTATTTATTTTGAGTATTTCTTGCTGGCCAACAGCAGGAACCTTCCTGTGACTGTGGCTCATATATGCCTGGGTTTAGCTTCGTGCTGCAGTTTGGTAAAGAATTAACTTTTGGTTTTGTGCTAATAGGAGTGTGGGTTTGGCTGCTCTGCGCTTGCAGATTAGGCTTCAGCTGAAAACAAATCTGTGACTTCAGAGCTGCTCAGATTTGCTAATCTAAAGCAGTTTGAGCCTTAATGCTGGTGTTCTTCCCAACTGTCCTGATAAGGTAGTGGCTTTAACCTAAGTCATCAAAAATTAAGACATCAAAATGAAGAAATGGAGAAAACTGGCAGTTCCAACCCAGGAGTGAGATGCTGGAGCTGTCACTGGTGTGGGGGCCCAGTGCTGTGACAGCTTGGCTGTGGACAAGACAGTGGCCTGGGGAGGGGTCTCAGAGTAATGGCGAGGACCTGTGTTTGACATCATTTAAGATCTCAGAATGGTTTGGGTTGGAAGGGACCTTAAAGCCCATCTCATTCCACCTCCTGCCATGGGCAGGGACACCTTCCACTAGCCCAGGTTGCTCCAAGCCCCGTCCAGCCTGGCCTTGGACACTTCCAGGGATGGGGCAGCCACAGCTTCTCTGGGCAACCTGTGCCAGGGCCTCCCCACCCTCCCAGCCAGAAATTTCTCCCCAGTATCCCATCTAACCCTGTCCTCTGGCAGTGGGAAGCCATTCCCTCTTGTTCTGTCCCTCCATGGCCTTGGCAAAAGTCCCTCTCTCTCTTTTTTATCAGCTTCTTTTAAGAGTGAAAGGCTGCAACATCTTGATGTCTTGAATAATGTGTGCAGTTCTCACCTTTCTCTTCAAAAAGGAGAGGTGGGGACTGGAAAGGGAGCAGGAAACATGATTAAAATGTCCAAGGAGCTGGAGCAACTGCCTTGCAGGAGCAGAGTGGGCAGGCAGGACCCCTCAGGCAGCAGAGTGTGGTCCAGGGGGTTTCTGTGTGCACCTCACCAGGACTTTCAGTGTTAGAACTGGGAGGCAGTTGGTGACAAAGCAGAAAATGGGTGCAGAAGAGCTCAAAGCAGACACACCTGTACAGAGCAGGGAGCCAGACCCTGGAGCTCTCAGCCCCAGAGGTGGTGGGGCAGGTCCAGATGCTCATGGGCAGTGAAGGGTCTGGGCAGGGGTGTCCCCTCAGCACCCCCAGCTCCATCACTGTGCAGGGAGGTGCTGGGTGAGAAAAAGCGTCCAGGGGCTGGGGGGACCAGGCAGGTACTGCAGATGTGCTTGTTTTCTGTGTTGTGAACTCTTTGGAGTGTCAGCAGCCACTCACACTAGTCTGGGGGTGGTGTCTCAAGTGGTGATTAATAGTGATTTTAAGCCTGGACAGCAAATACAGGCAGGTTTGGATCAGCACAGACATGTTGCCATGGGCTTGAGCTTTGTCAGTGTGTGGCTTTTGTTGTTTGCATCCATAATGTCTGGGTTGGGAAGTTTTCATGACCATTTCCCCTCATTTTCCCCTGCCCATAGCCCAATTTAAATAGATAGGTGTATAGGTGGCTCTTTTGCCTAAACAAAGTGCTTCCCTGTGCTGTCCTGTCTCTCTTGCACAAGCTCCAGTGTGGGTGAGGTGCCTTGCTGGGGGACTGGCAGGAGGCTGTGGAGCCCTCTGTGGTCCTGAGAAGCTGAAAACTGCAGAAACTATAATTTAGAGTATGTCATGGTAATCCCTCACAGGCTTATCAAGTCTGATTAAATGTCACTTGCATTTCTGTTATCTCTGTACCCAGATAACAAATTAAGCGACAGCTTTTGAACACAAAGCAGCTGCCAGATGCATTAAAGTGGCACCGACACATTCCTGTGAGCTGTTTTTATTAGTCTAAAATACCTTTGTTTAACGTACACAAACCTGGCTCACCCGAGATGATGTGTGCCACGTGAGTTCAGCAGGTCTGTAATCTGGCTGCCAAAAAAGTGCTCCAGAAAACTGGAGAAGATGCTTGTGTTGTATTCTCCCATTCACAGAATCACAGATGAGGTTGGAAGAGATCTCTGAGATCGAGTCCCCCCTGTGCCCCATCCCCACCTTGTCCCCCAGCCCAGAGCACTGAGTGCCACGTCCAGTTGTTGTTCCTTGGGCACCTCCAGGGGTGGGGACTCCACCACCTCCCTGGGCAGCCCCTTCCAGTGCCTGACCAGCCTTTCCAGGAAGAAATTCCTCCTGATGTCCAACCCGAGGTGGAGTCAGCTGGCGGGTGGACAAGCCTGTGCCATGAGGAGCTTGGATTTCCTCTCATGGCAGCCCCAGAGAGGCACAGCCTCGAGTCCAGTGACAGGACCCAGGGAACGGCTGGAGCTGTGTCAGGGCAGGGTCAGGTTGGATCTCAGGAAAAGGTTCTTCCCTCAGAGGGTGGTTGGGCACTGACCAGGCTCCCCAGGGCAGTGGGCACAGCCCCAAGGCTGCCAGAGCTCATGGAGGGCTTGGACAACGCTCTGAGGGCCAGGGTGGGATTGTTGGGGTGTCCTGTGCAGGGCCAGGGGTTGGACTTGTGACCCTTGTGGGTCTCTTTCAGCTTGGGATATTCTATGATTCTATGGTTTTATGGTCTCTGCCCTGTGGTTTCTTCCATGGTGGTGGAATTCTCACTGCTCCTGTGGGGAGGTGGGATGACCAAAGCAGAGACATCTCCTGCCTCCCCTGAGTGCGTTCAAAACCATGTGGACACGTGGGTGAACAGCTCTGAGCATGGTGTGGATGTGATTTCCCTGTAGAAACACATACCTGGGTTTAAGAAAACAAAAAAGAAAGCAAACCAACGCCCCTGTGCTGCCGTGTGATGAGCAGGGCAGCGCTGAGCACCGTGGCTGGTCTCAGGGTTAAGTCTCCTTTTAGGTGGGAGGAGAGGTTTGGTGATTCACCATCTCTTTCCCCAAGAACAAACCAAAACCTGAGTGAGGCAAAAGGTTGTGCTCATGAGAACTGCACAAATCCAGCCCTGCAGCCCTCCTGGAGACTTCCTCCTGTGCATCAGCTCCAGAGGAGGAGGAGGAAGGTGGATGAGGAGGAGTAGATGTGTGTGGCAGGGTGAGGGCATTGTGCAATTCCTTCCTCACCTCTTACACCTGGATTCCTCCTGGGCTTGTTTCTCAGCTGAATGTGGCTCAAGGTGCCTCAGGAGCCCTTGAAGTGAGGGATCTATGTCTGGTTGTCTGAGCTTGAGAAGCATCAGTGGTGTAAAGGGTTTTTGCTCGTGGCAGCCTAGGAGGAAGGACCCAAAAGGAAGGGCACCAAAAGGACTACTTTTGGAATACTTTGGACTGTGAGGAATGCCTGTGGTTTTACCCTCAAACCTTTGCCTGTTCTCTTTGGAGAGCCCAAACTGTCCTCGCCAGGTCTCACAAGTGCCCCTTGCTCCATATGTGTGCCTGCTCCAGCACCCCCATCCCAATCCTCTCCAGCTGATGTGGTTCCTTCCCCCTCAGGCATTGTCTAATTGGGAAAATGTTTCAATTATATGGCCTAAATTTGTATCGTGGAGCAGTTCATTATCACCGAATCCTCTTAATTGGGCCCTCCTGCCAGGCAGCCTATTACTGAGTTCCCAATTAAGACAGGACCTCTTTAAAAACCATAAAAATAAACAAATCCCTGTTAGGATCCAGGATCCCAGGACCATGTTGCAAGAAACACTGCCCAAACTGATGTTTCAAGGCTAAGCAATAGTTTCAACACCAACCAAGTAATAATTAACCCCTTTGTGTTGGCTGCTTATGTTCCCTTCAAGGAGAATGGCCACAGTTTTTGGGGCCAGTTGAAGAAATTCACTGTCATTAGCTCAAATCTTTCTTGTGAAGAGGAAAAAGTTGGTTACAAGGTGTTTCTGTAGTGCAAGATGCTCCAAGGATTCTATAGGTGACACTGCTTTTGTGGTTGCAGGTGAAGGACCTAACAAAGTACCTGGATCCGAGTGGACTGGGAGTCATCAGCTTTGAGGATTTCCATCGGGGCATCAGAGCCATCAAAAATGGAGGTGAGTTTGCTGCTGTGCAAAATTAACCCCACGGGGGTTAATTGACTCTTTGGTGAAAACCATCTGGGTTTGGTTTTTTGAGAGTCACTGCTCTGTGTTGGCAGAGGGGAAGGGGGAGAGCTTGGGGGCATTTAATAAGGGTTGAAAGAGGTGGTACAGAAATTGTGGTGGGGGTTTCATGTTTTCCTGTTTATCAGGAAAGTCCCTTCCCCCCCCAAAAAAAAAACCATAGAGGGAAAATCCCTTCTGCTTTGGTGTCTGCTCTCCTATGTCTTTTGGGGAGTTTGCTGTTCTGACCAAGGAGCTGACACACTGCTGGAGGTGTCTGTCTGTCTGTCTGCTGTGGGGTGTAACATCTTCCAGATGCTGGGCACTGATCATGGAATGGTTTGAATTGAAAGATCATCTCGTTCCACCCCCTGCCATGGGCAGGGACACCTGCCAGAGTGGAATTTACCATGAATTTACTAATTTATTAATGACTTTACCTTCTCTCCAACTATTTGGATGATCAGTGTGCTCAGCTGGTTTCTAGCAAGAAGCACATTAAACAAGAGCTTTGAACTCACTGAGTGGCAGATGATCTTCAAACAGGGCAGTCCCAATCCCCACATGGCTCCTGATGGGCTTCCAGAGCAATAGCTTGGTGAAATGTGAAGTATCTTTCTGGCTGATTGGCATTTGAACTCCTTTGCTGCAGAACAGATGTTTTTTCAGTTTGGGATTCCTCTCTGAGTGTCAGAGGGTCATTTTGGGGCAGGCGTGTTGCTGAGGGCAGGGTGTGAGAAATGTGGGAAGCTTCCTGCTGAGCAGCTGTAATTTTGAATGTGCAAATGTGAATTATCATCCTTGCACAATAGTCAGCTCTGTTCAGAGATGCTTATCTGAAACCCCAGCCTTGCTTTCACGCAGCAGTGAACGTGCCCCACACTGCCAGCCCAGCACATTGAGCTGCAAAGAGGGGGAAAGGACCATCATTCCTAGAAAAACTGTGCTGGTTCTCGATTAGAAACCCCTCAAAGCAGGGTTTTCTTCTGTTTTCTGTCAGTTGTCCACCCCCCCTCCTCCTCCCCAGTCCCACCCCCAACTTACTGACTTATTTACTGTGATAGTGGTGAGGCCCTGGCACAGGTTGCCCAGAGAAGCTGTGGCTGCCCCTGGATCCCTGGAAGTGTCCAAGGCCAGGTTGGACGGGGCTTGGAGCAACCTGATCTCTGAAAACTGAGATGAGCTCAGTTGGTCAGAGCATTGTGCTGATGATGCCAAGGCTGTGGGTTTGATCCCTGTATGGGCCATTCACTTAAGAGTTGGACTCAGTGATCCTTGTGTGTCCCTTCCAACTCAGAATATTCTGTGAAATTAAAATGGTACCTCTGTGAAATTTCTGTGTCCTTGCCCATGGCAGGAGGTGGAACGGGATGAGCTGTAAGGTCCCTTCCAGCCCAAACCATTCCATGATTGTTTGTGCTCAGCACTGTAGTGTTTTATGGCAGCTCTGAAGTTTTCATGGCTGGTGTAGCCTGACCAATTCCCAGCTCCCACAAGAGGAAATGCAGCACAGTATTAATTTGTAATAAATTGCCATTGGAGTAGAGCGTGTTTGTGAAAGCTCAGGCTCGTATTTCTCCTCAATAATTCATTGCTTTGGTATTGTGTTATATTAATTGAATGGGAAAAGCAGATCCGGAGCAAGCTTTTAAGGTCTCTATTTATTAAATTTGAAAGAGATTGATGTGTATTTATTACAGTGGTTAGGGAAGGCTGAGCTCTCAAGCATCACACATTAAATAGTTATAAAAGAACCCCAGGGCAGGGTATGGAGGGAGGTTCTCTGAGTTCACAGCTGAGCAGTTGCTCAGGTTGGAGGGATCTCAAGGATTTCCTGTTGAGAACAGTCAATATTGATCATCCATTTGTAAAGAAAGCAGAGGTCGTGCTTGCTGCTGGGTGTCCCTTTTAACAAGGTTTGGGTAATTAGCTGGCTCTATTTTTAGCCAAAGAGAGTTCTGCTGGATTTCTTGGTGTTCTGAATTCTTTGGTCAGTCCTGGAAGTGAGAGCTGATGTCAGTTTGTACCTCCCAGTGTCTGTCTTAATGCAGGTAAGGGTTTGTTTCTGAAGATGCTCCACTCTCCTCTCCCTCTCTCCCCTCCCATGGAGACTCCCTGTGGCAGAGTAGCTGTGATTTGACCCGAGCTCTTACATTCCAGCCTGGCAAACTGAAGGTGCACTTACAAAACCAGCCAAATTTGCTTTGTCAGCTGCATTTCTCACAACTGCTTTCGTGTTCAGTTGGCCTTTACATCCAGGGAGGATGCTAAACTCAGTCCTGTCCCTGTGCCAGCTGTTTGAGGCCCACTGGCCTCACTGGCTGAGGTGCTGATCCAGGACTCCTGGCACTTGCCTCTGCCTCAGTGTGGAGTAAACACCACTCAGACAAAGCCCCTCAGTGTCACCCCTCCACTGCCACGAACCATTTCTGATCTCTTTGCTGCTGTAATCTCTGTCTGGACAGGTAATTCTGACCATGAGGGGGAAGAGCAAAGTGTCTTGCCTGCTGCAGGAGCTGGATTTGAGGCTTGAAGGAGAGTTTCTAGCTAGTTGGGGCTGCCTTACCTTCTGCCCTTCCCAAAGTGAAGACTGAATGGGAAAACATGGTCCTCACATATGTGTTTGTGCCTGCAGTGTGTGTGTGTGCTGGTGTGATGGCCACTGGAGTGCTTCCAGAGGGTCTCCCTCTTGTGGGGTGTGGTGAGCCTGTGGCTCTGGGGCCCCTGGGCTCAGTTTTTAGGTCCAGCCCCGAGAAGGGACCATGGGGACAGAGATGCTGCTGGGAGAGGGACAGGTTCAGCTCCTCACAACCTGCTGTGTCCCAGCCCTTCCTGCTCATTGGTGGTGTGTGGCTGCTGGGACCCCTTGTCCTCCCCTGCTCCAGGAAACGTGGGGTTCACCTGCTTTTAAAGACTGTGGGAATGGTGCCTGGATGGCTGGCCAGTGCAGTGTGTGAGCAGCAAAGCAGAGGGGGACACTGGATCAAACATTGGCAGCTTGATAAATAACTCTGAAAAGTGGAATTTTACGTTGTAAAACTTGAGAAACTGATAATGTAGTGGAGGCAGTAATGAAGGAGATTATGTTCTAGAACGTGCTTAAAAAGGGCAGATAAGATGTTGGATGTCTGGGGAATCCACAGCCACAGGAAGACCTGGTGCATCTGGCTACAATCAGGGGGATCCAACGGGACATCCTCAAAGTCTGCAGGGAAAAGAAACATGGAGGGAGCCAGTGTGACTGCTGGAGTTGTCATGTTTAGGAGCTCCAGCTCACAGGGGTCTCCTCCTCCAGGTATGAGGGATTGTATTCCAGCCACTTGGAAAACTCAGACCCGGAGTAAGGAGCTGACCTGGGGTGGGGGACTGAGAGGGTGTCTGTAATTTGAAGCCAAGGTCCTGGAGCAAAGAACAGCTCTGGACATCACGTGTTGGATGCAGGAACAGAGGGGAATTTGGTGGCAAACACGAGGGATGGGCAGTAACAGCCACAGCTGGATGCAAACACACAGCAAGGGCTGTGCTCACAAGTAGATTCCTTTTCTTGTCAGGGTATTTAAAACCTTTTTAAGCTTCAGACACCTCTGTTTTCAACAGCTGCCTCTCACCATTCAGTAGGACATGCTGAACATCTCTTTGCTCTCACTACAACTTCAGGAGAGTGATGAACAAGTCATGTCATTCACACACATGCTCTGAGCTGAAACATCTGAAACATCTGTCTTCCAGAGAAAAACCCACTGGGAATGGGCTCTGGGAGCAGGGGATACGTGGGGAATTGCTGCTGGTGTCAGTCAGTTTAAGTGACCACTGTGCCAGGAGGGGGAAGGTGCATTCCTGGAGCTCCCAGCCTCACCCATCCCTTTGCCTTGGCTTCTGATCCCTGAACAAAGGGGCCCCTGTGCACTGAGAGCAGACAGTGCATCCACTGAGGACTGGATGTGCCCGTGAGCTCAGGGCAGGGCCTGAGGATGGAAATAGTCACATCTTTTTTTTTTTTTTTTTTTTCAAATGCTTCAACTAAAAGCTCTTTGGATTTGGGAAGATGGAAAATCCAGCTCCAGAGCCAACACTCCAATCTGGAAGCTATAACAGAGTTCCTGTTTGCAGGGACAACAGACCTCTGGCAGGAGCGAGTGGGGGGCAAAGCTTGGGGGGCCCCTGGCAGTGCCAGTTTTGAGGGAGCTGGATCAGGAATCAGCCACTGTGCCAAAGGAATGAGCCTCTGCTCGGGGGAGATCCCTAGGGGGTTGAAGAATGGGCTTTTAGCAGGAGGAGCGTGTTCAGCTCCCCAGAGGCATTTGATTGGCTTCCAGATGGCCAGCTGAAGGGAAGAGCATGGAGCTGGGAAACTGGGGCAGTCAGGTGCTGGATGGCAAATGAAGGGCTCGGGGGCTGGGGCTGTGCCTGCTGCACAGAGCCTGTGCCACAGCTCCGTGTTGTTCCTCACTGGAACTGGCAGCAACGTGAACTCCAGTTGGGATGAGCTCGGGGGGGCAGCAGCACTCGGGAGCATCCCTGGGAGGATCTAAGTGGGTGTATCCATGGTTTCTGCAGCTGACATTCCATGTCCCAAAATCTCTGGGTAGCTGAGTGTCAGTTTGGGGATTTCCTGAAAGAAAAGCACATCTCCAGCCCCTCTCCGAGTGAAGGGTGTCAGTGTTGTATCTTAAAGGTTCAGAGCCAAGAGAGGGAAGTGCACATCAGCTCAGATCCAGGGAGTTATCCCTGTGTTATCCCACGTGCAGGCTGTGCTCTGCAGTGGCATTCCCTGCTCCCATGGCTGCTGCTCACTTGCTGATCCGGCATCTCAGAGACACCTCTGGAACTGACAGTGCTCAGGTGCCACCTCTGAGCCCACAGTGCCCATGACCCCCTTGGTGCCTGTATGAGCTCCTGGGCAGCACTTGGTTTAATCTGGGGAGAGCCAGGCTGGCTCCTGCCCTGGGGACACGGATCCGTGCTGGCTCCACGGAGCATTTCCAGGTGTTGGATATCTGGTAACATAACCCACTGTTTGCTTTGTGTGGAGGTTTCTTCCCCCCTTCTGTAGAATCTGCATTGCAGATGGCTTTTGCTACGCTGAAGGAAAGCTTCCCTTGCCCAGGGATAATTCCAAAAGCCAAAGCTTGCATTCCCTTACCCAGTCCCAGTCCCATTATTATTTCTGGGGCTGGTTTTCTGCATCCTCAGTGGTCTCTGTTCCTCTCTGATGCTGGAGTTATGGTTGTATTTGCAACAGGCTAATGCTGACACCTGAGCACAGTCTCTCAGTTGGGGTGTCCAGGCCCAATTTAATATTCCAGGCATTTGCTTTTTAAAAGAAAAGCCTTCCCCAAGGCTTAGCAGATGGAAGCAGAGCTCGTGTGCACGTTTGACTAAACTCGGTGAGTATCTGGCACCGGTTTGAGCACTTCCTACGTTCCCATCAGATCTGCTGATCCCTGTATTCATGCAGCAGTGCTGCAGTGAAGACCTTCCTGCTGCTCCTGCCTGTTCCTAACCCTGGCTAAACCATTACTGCTCAGGGACACAGCTCGTTTCATGGCTGAAGGTAGGACAGATGCCTCTTTGTGTTCAGCTGGTGTGCAGGGAACGGGGCTGCCATGAATGGGAAATCAAGATTGATTCATGAGCAAGAATAAAATCCAAATTGCTCTGATTATGTCTTCTGCATTTATTTTTTTTTTGCCTTGCATCTTGATCTGCTCTGGCAGATCCATATGTATGTGCTATACATACTGCAGGTTGGGATAAGGAGTTTATAAAGATGAGTGTTAATTCTGCTCCCAAAACGGGTGAAGATTTAAGTGTAGCTTTAAAATTTTTATGTGTACTTGAAAAAAAACCATAATCCCCTGCTGTTCTTTGTAGATCAGAATTGTGCTCATCCCTGTGGTGCAGGGTTGCTCACAGAACCATGACTGTGCTTGTCAAGTTTGGGGTCCACGTGCTTGTCTGTGCCCTCTTCTGCCAGGGGCAGGAGCAGCCAAACCTTACTTGGATGTACTGAATTTGGGTTTTTTGCCTTGAAATAGTGGCATTTAAAGGCTTGTGTTGGAAACCACTGGGCCTGTCCATGAAAATGCGTGAGGGTTGTTTAGCCTGGAGAAAAGGAGGCTCAGGGGAGACCTTCTCACTCTCTCCAACTCCCTGACAGGAGGGTGGATCCAGGGGGGGGTAAGGCTCTGCTCCCACAGAACAAGGGACAGGACAGGGGCTCCCACAGAACAAGGGGAAACAGCCTCAAGTTGTGCCAGGGGAGGTTGGGGTTGGACATCAGGAGGAATTTCTTCCTGGAAAGGGTGGTCAGGCATTGGAAGGAACTGCCCAGGGAGGTGGTGGAGTCCCCATCCCTGGAGGTGTCCAAGGAATGACTGGATGTGGCAGTCGGTGCTCTGGGCTGGGGGACAAGGTGGGGATGGGGCACAGGGTGGACTCGATGAGCTTGGAGGGCTTTTTCAACCTCACTGATTCTGGGATTCTGTTGAGTCTCTCTCCCAGCTCGCAGGCCATGGGGAGTTAGGAATGTAGGCACCAGTGTGTGATGGAGATGAGCTGCTTTGGGGATGTCCTGTGCTCAGAATGGCCTCAGGTCTCTCTCCACCCCTCTCCTAAAAGGAGAGGTCCAGGCATATCTGGGGCACAGAGACTCTCCTGTGAGGGCCTGGTCTCAGGGCATGAGAGGGTGGGGGTGGGATGAAGTTCCTCTGGATGAAGGTGCAAACAGAAGGAGAACTAAGCAGGTGTGAACCCAGACCCACTGGAGGCTGTTCCAGGTGAGGGGAGGACACAGGAGGCAGTCCCAGGGCAGAGGACACTGGGGTGGTTGTTCCCTTCCTCCAGCCCACATCACGCTGTGTCCTTGGAGAAGAAAAGTCCCCCTTTTGCTCCCAGGAGCCCCAAAATGCTGCACAGTGTGTGCAAAACTTTCTCTCCAGCCTTGCAGCTGCCAGGATCAGCAAGGTAAATCCTGGCTACATGGCAGTGGGAGCAGGGAGCTTTAGATGAGCAAGGATAACTTTTTGTTCCCTTTGGAAGCAGGAGCAGTTGCTGGGAGTGAGGAGCTGCTCCTCAGCAGTGAGACCTGCAGACCCACAGCTCACATCACCCTCCAGCTCTTTTAAGTCACTGTTTCTGCTATAATGTAGACATAGAATTGTTTGGATTGGAAAAGGCCTTTAAGATCATCGAATCCAGCCATTAATGGACTTTATTTAATAATAATATGCTGGGGAAAGCACTTGGATGCTGATGGGGGGCACTTCTGGCTCACCATGGTGTTTTTTAGTTTGCATTATTTCTCTTTTAATTGACATCAACGCTTGTTTTTACTCGATCCCTGAATTTGGCAGCTGGGTGAAGGGTTCCACGGGGGGAGGCTGCCCTGCTCCGTGTGCGCCATGGCTGGGAGGGAGCCTGCCTTCCCAAAAACAGCCTGGCAGATGACACACTGCATTGACCTACTTTTGGGAGAGGCGCAGAAGTGTTGGAAGAGCTGTGTCCGTAGGCTGCAGCTCTGGGATGAGAACAGCAAGGAATTACTCCAACGTGCTGCCGTAAAACCGCTGCGAAGGCTCGGCAGCCCCAGAGGGCCGGGGACTGGGAGATTGGCATGGGAATCCCTCCCCTCTGGAGAATTCCTGCTCTGTGAATGTTCTGGAGCACATGCCAAAAAATCTTGCAGTGTCCAGTCACCATCATGGAGCGTAACAGGTCCAAAATACATCCTCAGTCCGAGGAAATTCTGGTTCCTAAAAGCTGCCTCTTGCTCACCGTGGCGAGCTGGGATTGAACGTGGGACCAAACCCCCAAAGCATCACTGTTGGTTCACCCTTCCATGGGAGGGAAAGCACTACTGTGTGGCCACATCTCCTGGAAATCACAGCAAATTACAGAGCACAGGGACTTCCATGTGTCCTGAAGTAAGGGAAACCTATGGCTTTCAGACCCTCAGATCATAACTTAATCCTGATAGAGGCCAGCTGGGGTGAGTTTAAATTGCAAATGAAAGGCTTAAGTTAGATGGCCAAAAGAAAACAAATTTTTCTGGGAAAGGGGCAGAAAACCCACTACTGGGACTACCTGTTTTCCTGGGAAAATGGTCACTATGAAAATAAGAAGGAATGTTCTATTAGAGCCGGGGAGCAGTTCTTAGCACGCTCTTACATGGATATGATGACTAAGGAGAAAACAAAGGCAATTGCTGTTAAATAATAAACATTTCTCATCATCCATCTGCTGCCTCAGTGTTTCTCCATCACAGGTTTCACTTTCTGAGCCGGGAGGGAGCTGTTTTCTTCCACATCTGTTGCTGTGAATACTTTTGGGAGCTGGGCTCGCCTGCGGTTTGGGGAGTGCGTGGGAGGAGGCTGGGCTGGGCTGGTGGCTCCAGATGGGTCTTGGGGGTGGTTTCGGCTCTGCCTGTTTTGATTTCTCAGGTTTGGATGTCAGCTCTGGAGGGAGGGGTTATTAATGCTCAGCTCAGAAAGGTGGGAATGTCTCCTGCCTCCTCACCAGGAACGCCTGGTGGATCAGGAGGGTTGGCTGCCCCAGCTCAGGTGAAGGAAAACCCAGTGTCCTGCCTCTGCACCAGCAGGGGAGGCAGAGCTGTCAGCCCATTTCTCCTTAGGAATCCAGTCAATCTGGAGTTACTAAGGAAGGGTTAATGACTCACCTATGACTGTGACTCCTCCCAGCCCTGCTGGGCTCTGTCACAGCCTGGGGGCTGGTGACTGTAGTGAGTGTACCCTGTGACACCCTGACAGATTGATGTGGTGAAAGCTCATTTCTTCAGAGTGTTTCCTGGTCCTGCTCCTGGACAGGAGAGGCTGCATGTGAGATGGGTTTCCCAGGAAATGGTCCTGGTTGTGGAGCCACTGGGCTGGGTTGGGCTGAGATGGGTGAGCAGCAGGCAGGACAGCTCTGAGGGGCATCCCCACTTTGGGAAAACACAGTTTTCCCAATTCCCTGGTGGTTCTGGCTGAGCACAGCTCACTTCATCTCCGTCCCCTTGTGCCTGTGCCAAGCTGTGTCCCCTCCTGGGCTGGTTCATGTCCCTCCATGTCCTTCTCCTTGATGGTCATCTGTTCCAAGCTCATACATCTGACTGCTCCTATAAAGCTCTAACCACTGGACAGCTTATTTCTCCTTAGGGTAGGAAGGACTCCTGCTAACGAGGCAATAGGAAGTTTTAGTAATGGAGTTAATTGTTATAGAGAGTTCAGCAGAGATTATGTGACAACTTGTAGTAAAAACACTCCTGTTGAGGCCATAGGACCTGGGCAAGGGCAGGGACTGTGTTTCCATGTTTGGACTTTATGTTTTGAGGGGTTTTTTCAACCTTAACAGTTCTATTTGTAACCTCTCAGCCCCTCAGTTCCCTTCTCAGAGCTCTAGTACTCTGGATTGAAGAGTCTCACTCCTCCCAGTCTTCCTTCCACCTGCAGGGGAATGGCCAGGCACAAATAACAGCTGGAAAAAGGATTAAAACCCAGTTTTATAGGACACCACCCCATGACTTTGTTTTCCTTTGGACAATGTTTCTCTTACACAAACGGTTGGGGCAAAAGCACTTTAAAAATTGCAGCTCCTCTCTCCTTCAGTGCCACATGGGGCATGGTTTGGCTCTGTTTCAAAGGGATTTTCTGGCAATGTTGGGAGTTAGGGGGAGAAACAGGGAAGGGGGTTAAAATGTGAGCCTCCAGGAGCATTTTCCTGTTAATCTGCATAGCTTTTGAGGGATTTTGGAGGACAGGGACCCAAACTGCTCTCCTGTGTCCAGAACAGGAGGGCAAACTGGCTGCTCCATGCTCCCTGTAATGCACGGGACATTTTGGAGCAGCATGATCATAATTTCCAAGAGATGGCTCAGAACTGTGAAATCCACACTGGGAAGAGTTCTTCCTGCAGGTGGAGTGTAATGTCTCTTCTCTTACATATTTTCTTTCCCTGATTTCCCCTAAACCCAGGCTGGGTTCTGGTCAGGACCTAGCGGGCAAGTCTGAGATCAGAGGCTTTATAAATAACTGTATTTAGTCTTTGTTACTGATTTTGCAGCTTTACCTGTTGAGGTCAGAGCCTTGGCTGGAGGTGGTGTGTGGACAGTCACTGCCCAGCCTCCAGCTCACTCCATCACGTCCTGCCCAGAGGCAGCTGGGTGGTCCTGGTCCAAACTGCTTCCCAGGGCCCGGTGACGGCTTTGGAAAGGCTTTGCATTAACTGTGGTCAGCTTGTGGTGTGGCTAGCTGGGGGCAAGAATGGCAAGTAAGACCTGAATGACACATGCTGATGTCTGTGTGTTGATTTGCAAGTGCTGTAGGTGTTGAACGGCTTCTTTCAATACTCGTGTCCAGACCGTGGGTCTGGAAGCTGTGCCTGGATCCACGTGGATTGCTCTGATAATATTTAGCCATGAGTGAAGGAAAGGACATGGTGAGCATTTCTCAGGCACAAAGCTCTGAGCTGGGGAGGATTGAACTGGTTTTAACTGTTGTCCTGGTTTGTGCATGTGGGAGCCTTGAGCTGGAAGGCTGAAATGCTTTGTGGTGGGATGGTGCCATCCAGCCATTCCCAGCTGATGGGAGTGGTCTCAGTGGGCTGAGAAACTGCCTGGTGTTATTTGGGGTCTCAAAAGCTCTGGTCCATTTGAGCTCCTGAGCTAGGATTGCCTTTAATTTTATTTGCTTGTGGGGCCATCTAACCTAGAAGGTGCCACTTGTCTTCTGTGAGCTCCTGCATGAGGCAGGCTGGGTGTGGAGCATCTTGAGGAGTTTCTGTTTCAGGGTACTCAAACCCCTGACAAGAGACTGGCTGCTGGATGTCCCAAAGGTTGTGTCTGCACTGAGTGTGCTCTGGGAAGTTGAGTTTGAGTGTTCTGCTGTTTCCATAGTTCCATAAGCTCTTTCAGGAGGTCCCACCTCAGTCTCTTCCCAGAACAGGGAATTTAGGGACATGGTTTAGTGGTGGCCTGGCAGTGCTGGGATAATGGTTGGACTCGATGGGCTTAGAGGGCTTTTCCAACTGTAATGATTCCGTGATAAAGCTGTTGGCTGCCAAATCCAGCTTTGTTTCCAGAAGTATAGAGTTTTGGAAGTAAAAGCTAGAGTGAAGGAGTTGGAGGACATCAGGAGGTCTCCTCACCAGCAGCCTGTGCTATTTTGGAGGCTCAGTCACTTGGCCCTTTCTGCTGGTACATGACAAAGTGGCTCTCAGCCACTTGCTGGTGGCCACAACCTGCTCCTTGTTTTCCACACCTCCAGCAGTGAGCCTTTGTTCCTGGCTGACACGAGTGTGGAGGAATTTGAGCTGATCTTGGTGACTGCCACACACTGGAAAGGCCACTCAGATTGCTGAGAGTTAAAAAGGAGGAGCCATGTGTCAGTCAGCCCCAAATTCCATGTGTTAGTGGTGGGTTCCTGTCCTGGATCTGTTGCCACAGCGGAGACAGCAGTGCCCAGCTGGTCCCTGAGATGGAGGCAGCTGGATTTATGCTTCCAAAGTGTTTGGATACCATAAAGTTAATTCTTTCCCTGCTGTCTTTAGATGGTGTGTCTAAATGAGGCTTGAGGGCCTGTGCTGTAGGAAGGGGATCAAAAGGAATGTGTGATAAGTCCCAATCCATGAGCAATGATATTCAGGGAATGAGGGACTGCTAAAGCGCATTAGTGAGGGGGCTCTGCTGAGGGTTGTGTAAGCAACCTGAATTCTGCCTCTGCCTCCTCGGGAGCCTGGGCTGCCACTCACTCAGTCCCTCCTGTCATTTTGGGCTGGAACGTGAGAGTTTTCGGTAGGTGCTCCTGTTCCCTTGGCCCATCTCTGGGGCAGGTTGAGCTACAGGAAAAGCAGAGAGCAGAAAGCTGCTCTTTCCAGCTCCTTTGTGTGAGCATCAGGTTATAAAAGTATTCCTGGGTCACTCTGGGGAAGGAAGAGGGTGGATGGGTGGAGTGGTGCTGCCTTTATCCCACAGGGATAACGCCATGAGCTTTGGTGAAAGCTCAAGATCCCGAGCTGCCTCTGGAAATGCTGGACAGTGGCTTCCCCTGTGTCTCTGCTCTGGATACAAGATCCTCCTAAATTCCTGTAACTTTTAAATACTTGGCTTGAGTCTGTTACCCCCTTGTTTTCCAGCAGCATTCCCAGTAAGGGAGCTGTTTATATCAGCTGTCCTCCCTTAAGCCAACCATAACTTGGTTGTGCCTGGTTCGGGGTCTGTTTTATTTTGTGCCCTTCAAGCAGGTTCCAAGCCTTGTTCCCACACTGAGTAATTCAGGTCTGTTGGCTCACCCAGTCCATGCTGTTGGAATCACTGGAGTTTGTGGCTCTGAGGCTTGCAGCAGTGTGTACGGTGTGTGTTGGCAGATGACTTAAATTCTCCTGAAAGGCTGTTTTTCTAGGTCATTCCTATATGAAGCTGATAAAACTGGCTCTGTCTGACCTGTGTGTCACTACTGCACCCACAGCTCTTCTTCACTCAAGGTGCCTTTTCGCTGCAACCCTGCCTTGTGAAAGCAGTTTTTACAATCTGTTTCAGGTGCCTGTTGTATCTGGGGGCTGCTGTTCCTGAGGGTTTCTTGGAGAGCACAGGTGAATCCGGCACCCCTGAGCCCTCTGGAGCTCGACAGGACGTTGAAGAGGTCTCTCTGCCAGAGCTTAGCACTCATCCAACCCCACAGAGAGCCCAGGACCTGTCCTGTCGCTCTCCATACATCCTGGAGAGATGTCCATGCAGCTGGATGTGTCCCTGCTGTGGGCACTGCTGCTCCTCTGAGCTGGCTGGTGGCTCTGGAGGCTTTGTGGATACTGGGCAGAGGTTGCCTTTGGCTTGCAGTTGGTGTAAGAGATGAGAGGCAATGGTCCAGCAATGGCAGATGTGTTCAGATGCAGATCATGGAATCACAGAATCATGGAATCATTAAGATTGGAAAAGCCCTCTAAGATCAAATCCAGCCATTCTCCCAGCACTGCCAAGGCCACCACTAACCCATGTCCCCAAGTGCCACATCCACACAGCTTTTAAATCCCTCCAGGGATGGGGACTCCACCTGGGCAGCTGTGCCAGGGCTGGACAAAGCTTTCAGTGAAGAAATTTTCCCAATATCCAACCTTAATCTAACCCTAAACCTTCCCTGGCACAATTTGAGGCCCTTTCCCCATGTCCTGTCACTTGTTTTTTGGGAGCAGAGCTCGACCCCCACCTGGCTCCACCCTCCCATCAGGGAGTTGAAGAGAGTGAGAAGGTCCCCCCAGGTGAGAGTCAGGCTCTGTTCCCAGGGGACAAGGGACAGGACAAGAGGAAACAGCCTCAAGTTGTGCCAGGGGAGGTTTAGGTTGGATATTGGGGAAATTTCTTCCCTGAAAGAGTGATCAGGCCCTGGCACAGCTGCCCAGGGCAGAGGTGGAGTCCCCATCCCTGGAGGGGTTTAAAAGCCTTGTGGATGTGGCACTTGGGGACGTGGGTTAGTGGTGGCCTTGGGGAATGGTTGGACTTGATGATCTTTGAGGGCTATTCCAACCCAAATGTAAATCAGGGGTGAGTGTGAGGGGAGGATGCTTTGTGTTGTGAGGGACATGGAGAAGGGGAGCAGAATGTCAGCTGGGATTTGGCTTTGAGGTCCAAGGGGCAGAACAGAGGGAATGTGAGGATTTGAGCTCATCCTGTGCCATGGGAATTAGGCTGTGCAGTGCTGCTGCTGGTGGTCCACAGCCATCCCCTGCTCTGTTAGTGGGGTGGGGGGAGAAAACAACAGTGAGACCCTCCAGGTTTCACCACATGCACCTGGGGACAGGGCTCTTCACATGGGAAGTGCCACTTGAGCACCAAAGGTCTCAGATTTTTTGGCTCTAGGAACTTTTTGGCTCTTTTGGCCAGGAATTTGAAAGCTTAATGCAGCCTATTGTGCTGGCAGACTCGCAGCCAGGCTCTCCATGGCAACTCTCCCTATACACAAAGCACCATATGGCTTTTTCAGAGGGGGAGGGAATGAATCCAGCAGAAAAGTCAACCTTTTGTTTGCGGTGATGTTTGTCTTTGCTCTCTGATGTGGCGTGTGGGGAGGTGGAAACACGGAGTGCTGGTTCCTGGGCGTGGCTTCTGCTGACCATGCCACCAGCGAGGGTGCAGGTGACCCCTGAGATGGTCTTTCCTTGATTTTACAGTGGAATTTGCTGCAAAAATAGACCCAGCCCACACAGAGACCCCTCCTTCTTTGGGTAGAGTGCTCTGCACACAGATGGAGCAACCAGGCTCATGTTCATCCCCATCATGTTCATTCCCACGAAGGGCTGGGAAGGCTCCAGGATCCCTCAGTTTAAGCAAGAGCTGGGCAGGAAGCAGGTGATGGCAGGAGCTGTTTGTGTGCTCTGCCCATGTTTTATACCCCTGATTCCAAAGGGAAGCTTTTGCTTGACTGAAAATCCTCCCTTTTCAAGCCCCTTTGGAAGGAAGGAGAGGAATAAATATCTCTATCTGTGTCTGTGGAAGAGTAGGAAGTGTTTGTGTGTCTGCTTGGAGGGGGAGGAAAAGAAATGATACAGAATAAGCAGAAGGGATCAGCCTGTGCCTTTGGGGTGCTCTGTGGTTCCCAGGGCTGCCATGGGGTGTCACCAGGATCACTGGAGGTGGCCTGGCAGGGTGGGCACTGGGAAGGCTGGCTGGGTTGCCCATCCATGCCTGGCAGAGGTGTGAGATCAGCCACTGTCGGCTTGGGGCTCGGATGTGCTACAGATGAAGGGTTTGGGCTGTGCCAGGGCGTGCTTGGGGGCTGTGGGGAGCAGAGCTGTCCCCAGAGCTCCTGCTGGGGGGACATGCCACAGGGCAGAGCCCTGGCTGGCACAGGACCAGGGCAGTGTGCCTGCAGCCTGCATCCCAGTGAGCTGATCCGGATCTCTGGACACTCCTTTGCACATCACAGCCTCCTCTCTGGAGGTGGGCACTGCCTGCCTGTGGGGGTTGGCAGGAGATGTGGCTGGCTGTCCTCTCTGGGTGGTGTGACTTGGGTTGCCTTTCAGGAGCACTGTTTGGTTTTGCCCCTAGATGTGGGCAAAGGCTCCTCTTGGTGCAACCCACCGAGGTGCTCCCATAGCTTTTGCACCAAGCAGGTCACTGTCCCCATCCCCTTGGGCCTCCCTGGTGCCAGCAGGGAGGCCCAAATCCCAGGATAACTGATGGGAAAACTCCTGATTGTAGGCTCGGACTCATGGTGGAGCTGTGGACAGGGGGACATTTTAGAGGAGAGGCAATACCATCTCCAAATCATGGAATCATTAAGGCTGGAAAAGACCTCCAAGATCATCAAGTCAGAGATCTTTCAGTGCTAATGCCATTGGTTAGGACAGGAGGTGGCCTTGCCCTGAGCAGGGTGCTCAGGCAGCAGCATTTCCATGTGTGTCCCATGGCCTTGGTCTGGTTGAGGGGAGCAGGAGCCCCAGCAGCTGGAAGCAGAGCTCGGAGCAGCACCACCTCATGGTGCCAGCAGTGGGAGAGCAGCAGATATTGTTGTCATAAATGGTGACCAAGAGCACCTTCCATGTGCTGCAGGCCTGACCCTGCACTTGCTGTGGAGCACAGTGTTGGGTGCTGGCTGCTGGAAAAGCAGTTTGGCTTATTCCTGATTTACAGCCTCCTCTGGGGAGCCCCAGACCAAGGTTAGGAGGGGGCTCATTTCTTGGTGCACGTTTCAGCTTCTCCCACCCCCATGGAACCCATTGGGTTGGTGGCTCCAGTGTCTCCTGGGTCCCTGACTCTGTGTTTAATGGTCAGCTGAGAGAGGCACCAGGGATGGTGTTTGGGGTGTTTGGGTGGGAGGGGGGTTGCTATGGGCCTGACTCTTAACTCTGTCCTGTGCCCTAATCAGAGAATCCCAGCACGGGTTGGCTTGTGGGGGGACCTTCAAGCCCATCTTGTTCCACCTCCTGCCATGGGCAGGGACACCTTCCACTAGCCCAGGTTGCTCCAAGCCCCGTCCAACCTGGCCTTGTACACTTCCAGGGATCCAGGGGCAGCCACAGCTTCTCTGGGCAACCTGTGCCAGGGCCTCCCCACCCTCACAGGGAAGAATCTCTTCCCAATATCCCATCTAACCCTGTCCTCTGGCAGTGGGGAGCCATTTCCCCTTGTCCTGTCTCTCCAGGCCCTTGTCCCAAGTCCCTCTCCAGCTCTCCTGGAGCCCCTTTAGGCCTTGGAAGGGGCTCTCAGGTCTCCCTGGAGCCTTCTCTTCTCCAGGCTGAACAGCCCCAGTGCCTTGAACAACTAACCCCTTGACTTTGTATTAGATATATGAAATGACTACTATGATTCCTTAATGAAAAATGTCCTTTCTTGATACCAGGAGGTGGACCCGAAGCAGGAGCTCTGCCTGTGCCCCTGTAGGGAATGTCTCCTCCAGGGGAGGCTGGCACAGTCCTGTCTGGGCAGCTGCAGCATCATGTGCTTTGTGTGCCCCTTTGGTGTGGACTCGAGCCTGGGAGCTGTTTGCCTTGGCTGGGCTGCCATCCTGCTGGGAGTTCACCAGCCTGAAGGACACAGAAAGCAGCCCCCTGTCCCTCCCCAAATCCGTCCGTGTGCCGACCTTCCCGAGGAACACTGACAGAACACTCCCTGTGCCCAGCCGAGTGTATCGACAGCAGACAAACCTACTGCTGCAACCATCACAGCTCCAAGGCGTGTGGGTTTGAGCCTGCTATTTATTTTGGGACTGCAGCATCTGAGCCTGATTTGGTGTTTCCAGCCTGGGATCTGGGTCGTGTGCCGGATCGGGCATTAGCTGTTGCTTGAGGGAGCGCGGGGAATTCGCGCTCCCTTCCTCGCTGGAAGGGCTCGGATGCTCTGCTGCAGATGCTGCTTGGGGGCGGGAGGAGGAATATATGGAATATATTTTAAAGATCTCTCCTTGAAAAGCTCCTGTTTTGCCGTGGGCCGGTGCGGATGCTCCCCGTGTGTGTGGCCACGGGAGGAGCGGCAGCTGAGAAAGGCTCCGGAGCTGCCTGCTCTCCCCGTTCCCATGGTACTTGGCTGTCACACATACATCTCATGTGTTCCCTGCCCACAGCAGGATTAGAGCCTTCTGGGAGAAGAACAAGAGGATGCAGGAAACGGAGATAGGGAAGAAGGCAGGGAAAGGAATGGAGAGCATGGAGGGGTAGGGATGAATCCAGGTGCTGGCCTCTTCAGAGCAGCAAGGGGCCTCATAGGGCTTATTCCAGGGAGAAGCCAAACCCGTGGCCTTCCACCCAAGGTGGTATTGGAATGCCTGGAAGCAGAGGTCCTTCCTGAAGGCTGAAGGTGCTGGTGCGTGCGGGTGGAAGTTCCTGTCCTGCTGCTCTCGTGTCTCCCAAAGCCATCCTTGGCCTGAGGGTGCAGATTTCCTCTTGGTGATTCCAGCTCTGTGCTTCTTTCCCTCTGCAGATCCTGACAGCCAGCTGTATGATATGGGATATACCCCCGAGGAGGAAACCCCGGCCTGTCCTGATGAGTTTGATGACTTTGTCACGTTTGAGGCAAGTATGAGCTCTGTTCCTCCTGCGAGTGTCGGGGTGGGACCGGGGCAGGGAGGGTTTGCTGTGGAGAGGGGTGTTGGCTGTGACAGGGCACAGGGATGCTTAACATGTAAAGACACATCCTTTAATCTGTGGGTGACTGGCCCAGAGTTTGCACCGAGCATTTGGTGCTGTTTAAGTTACAATTGGTGTTGAAGGAAAAAAACTCAAGCTTAGAGAGAGCCCTGGATGAAAAGGGAGCCCCTTTCTGCAGTGAAACACTGGTGACACAGGAAGGAGACCTGCTGCTGTTGGGTTTGTCTTCTGCTGGAGTTTCTGAGCTTGGTTTTGAGATGTAGCAGCCAGGAGCCTGCCTGAGAGACATGTCAGGGCTGTGGGGCACTGGCACTCAGTGCTGTTTGGCCAGTAAAAGGTAGAGCAGAGGACAACAATCTAGATTTTCTCTCTGTTCTTGGGCTTGAACAAGGAGGCTTCTCTGATAGGTTTTCCTTTGGTTGAAGGCAAAGCCCCCATCCCTTGGTTCCCTCCTGTATTCTTTAGTGCAGGAGCATGTTACAGTGATGTCCCGTGCCTGCTGTTCCCAGCTGGAAAGGATGGACCTGTTGTCTGTGGGCTTTTGGCCTTGGCTTGGTGGGCTCCAGCCTGGAGCAGAAGGTGCTGCAGGTGCAGGTGCCTTTGGAGCAAAGGGCTCCCTGTCCCATGTGGGAGCTGAATCCCTCCCTCTGTTTTTACTTTTCCAAAATTCCCTCTTCAGATTTGTGACTCTTGTGTCTTGATAACCTGGATGCATTTGGGGCTGTCCTGTTCAGGAGCAGGAGCTGGACTTCAGTGATTCTTGTGGGTCCCTTCCCACTCTGGATATTCCATGATTTTATATGATTTTTGTCACACAAATTGTTTCTGGCAAAGGGACTCCCGACCTCCTCTGTATTTGCATGCAAATATATCCATCTATCTGCTTCTCTCTGTATATATCTCTCTATATATCTTTGGTTTGTATAGTCTTTAATACATCATTTTGGCCTTATTATTTCTTGATAAAAGGCTCAGGTTTTCCTTTGGAGTTTCCTAATGATAAACTGGATGTTGGGCAGCTGGTTATAGAATCATGGAATGGTTTGGGTTGGAACTTAAAGCTCATCCAGTCCCAGCCCCTGCCATGGGCAGGGACACCTTCCACCAGCCCAGGTTGCTCCAAGCCCCGTCCAACCTGGCCTTGGGCACTTCCAGGGATGGGGCAGCCACAGCTTCTCTGGGCAATGTTGAATATTAGATTATTTTTCATTTTTGAAAGATAGTTACAAAACCCAGTAATAGCTGGGGAGAAGTGGGACAGGAAGGCAGGCAGAGAGATGGGTTTCCATTTTCTTTATCTGGTACAAGGTCACAAATGTGCTTTTTAACACTGGACTGAGCAGTGTGGAGGCTGTGACAGGCAAAGGCTTTCACTTTTTGCTCCTCAGACCTGCGTCAAGGGACCATCTTCCCTGAGATTCCGAGCAGGGATATTTTCTAAGGGCTAATTTAACACAGATGGGCTCTGTCAGTGCTGCAAGCTATTCTGGGCAAGAATACCAACAAGCTGGGCGTGTGCCCCGCTGGGATGAAATACTTCTGCTGCTGGGCCAGCCTTCCCTTGAAACGACAAGGTGACCCAAAGGGAAAAGGTGATGAGTCCTGAAATCTCCTTTTCCAAAATATCTGAATGGATTTTTGTACCGAATTCAGGGTACTCATCTGAAGAACAGCTCTGTCGATCTCTACGTTTATTATGCCGGGGAAGAATTATCCTTGTTGTCTTGGAGACGTGATTCCAAATCATTTCCAGCCTGCCAGGATTTCGTGGAGGCTCAGCAAACGAGAACATGGTCGAGAAATACCCACTCAGCCCAGTGAGGGTAAAAATAAATTGGAGTCTCGGAGGGGTTTTTTGTTCTCCTTTAGCTGAGCCCTGAGCTCCCAACGTGCATTTTCTCCCACATGTCCTGCAGTGCTGTACCTTGGAAAGCTGGAGGGGATTCAGGGAAGGGGGGATGTGAGAAGCCATTGTACAAAGCATCCTGCTGGGAGCAGCAAAGGAGTGTTTTTCACTGGAGGTCTGGGAGAAGAGGGAGGGGTGCTCCAGCAGGCCCTTCTTCCTTTGGTGCAGCAGAAAATCACTAAAGCAGAAGACAGAATAAATGACCTTTCCCAATATATATTTATTCCATCTTGCTTGGATTTACCTTGGAAGAGACGAGGGGGGAAAAGCACCTTTCAAAGTGACGACATCGCTTTTCCTCTGAGGAGACCTCCTGCCCCACCAAAAAGCAGTTTGTACTCTCAGGTGTCCCTGTGTCAGAGCTGGGAAGATGCTGCCCAGCAAACGCTCAGTTCTGACACTGCTGCTGGGACCACCAGGCAGTTCAACAGAAGAGCTTCTTTCTCAGCCCCAAAACACAGGTGGGGGTCTCCAGGTACTGGGTGAGCCCCTCTTCCTGTGGGCCATGGGGGGAAGGAGCACTGCTGGGTTTTCTCCTCTCGTGTCACATCAGAGGAAGTTTAAAGGTGAGCTGAAGGAGAGGGGCAGTTGTGGTTACTGGATCTGAGTGTTGTCTGTGGTCCCTCTTAAACAGCCCAAAATTCCAGTGGCTGGAGTTCTTGGCTCTTACAAGTACTGGGGTCTTGACAGAGAGCTTTTCTCCCAAATGTTTGTTCAAACAAGTGTAAACAAGTGCTTCAAGCAGCTTGCATGAAAACACCCTCTCTTTGTTAATAAGGTTGCTCTTCTTGGTGACTCATTCCCTCTTCTGGTGGTTGTCGTCAGGGACAGCTCAGCGTCCACGGAAAACCCTGAGAACCCAGAATTGGTGTCTTTCAGCCATTGTTTGCTCTACAAACAGAACCACCAACACTTGCTTCCTCCAGTAGGGGCGTAAAAGCCTCTTGAAGGAGACAAGGTGTGAACTTGGGACCTTTGTAGTGTTGGATACTCCCACAGTTCAGCCACTGATGTGGATCTGGATGTGGCACAGAACTCCTGGCTCTTGTTGCACCGTTCCAGGTCTGTCCAGCAGACAGGTCTGTCTGTCAGACTGTTTTCAAAGAGGATTTCTGGTCCGTGGCTCCAGTGAGACAGCAGCTCCTGCAGCCACGTGGCTCCTTGTGCCTCCAGCTGGGCTTGCAGGGGGCTCATCACAATTCCTGCAGCTCCACTGTCACACGTGCAAGAGGAGCCTCATGCCCTGTGTGTCCACTGGGAGCAGGGAGAGCATCACCTGGCTGGGGTTACCTGCCTGCAGCCCCAGCAGTGTGTTCTTCCCTATCCCGGTTGGAAGTATGGTGGTTGCAGGATGATGAGCTCACTGCTCGTGCTGCTGCTGGGAAACATCACCAAAAAGGAATGACAGCCTTTTTGCTTTGGAAGAGCCATGTGAAGGGGGCTTGGAGTTCGTCCATCCAGGCACCTGAGCCCTGTTCTCCCCCAGGCTGGGCTGCTGACTAACCGGAAGGTGGGAGTTCTTCTTGCCTCCCTTTCATGCTCCTGTGGAGCTTGTGACTCAGTGCTGGGGTACAGGACTTGTTTGCAGTGCTCTGTGGGAGATGAAGGTGAATTTGGAGTTGGCTTTCTTAGAATCCTAGAGTCGTGGAATCATTAAGGTTGGAAAAGACCTTCAAGATCATCAAGACCAACCATCAGCCCAGCAGTACAGTGATTCCCCCTGTGCCTCGCCCTGGGTGAGTGCTCTGTGCCCCTCTGCCCTGCTCCTGGGGCAGGTGAGCCTGCTTGAGCAAGGCAGAATGGGAAGGCTGACTTTCCCAAAAGGAAAACAAGCTACAGAAATGCTGGAATTAGGCTGGGATGGGCACGGGGGTGTATAACCTGAGGTGGGCTGGAGGAGAGGCAGAACCAGTGCGAGGCTGTGCTCCCTAAAGGTTGCCTGGGAGCACCGTAAATATCACCATGAATAGCACAAATAGTGGTTTTTAGCCATGGGAACTCACGTTCTGGGCCAGCAAGGTCAGAAAAGGCTGTTATTGAGATCTCCATCCATAAATCCTGCGGGTGTGTGGTGCTGTGCCGTGCCTTGTGCAGGGCTGTTGCCATCTGCTGGGCAGCCACAGCGGTTCCTCCGGGAAGCAGCCAGGAAAACACCTCCTGCACAGCCACAAGAGGGGAATTTGGCTTTCTCTGGAAGCCTTCACCACCCCCAGGCACATCCCCTTTGTCTCCACATCCAGCAGTGAGTCCTACAGTGCGGTGGGAGTGGATCTGGGGGGTAAAATCAGTATTGGTGAGGTCTCACGTGTAGCTGTTGTATTCTGGGAGCTGGGGAAACTCCTGCATTTCCCAGCCTGCCTGTCCACAGGCACAGCTGGAAGAATTCCAGCTCAGAATGTTCTGTGAAATTCTGTGAGGCGGTGAGCAGCAGCTTTCAGGTTAACACACCATCTCTGTGAAACTGTGGCCTCTCTTAAAGCTGGAATTTCTTCCCATGTGGAGCAATTGAATTTAATGCTTCTTTGAGGGCAGAAATCAGTGAGGGAATTGAAAGCCACATTGCTGGATTTCTCCAGCTGCTCAGAACTTCTGCAAAGGGGACTTAGAGACCTGCAGGCTTCAGCTGTGTGTTGGAACACAGATGCTGTTGTGAGAGCACGTGGTGACCACAGCTCAGGTGGGTGGGAGCTGTTCCCAGAGGCATGGGCTGTCATTCCTCATGGATTGTGTTGTGCAAGGAGCCCACGTGGGGTGGTTGTATGAGTCTGCTGTAGGCTGTTGTGGCCCCTCCTGGTAGCCCTGTGGACCTTCTGAGCTCTCCTTTCTTAGGCAGACTCCTGAGAAAGATCTTTGCCTTCCCTAAGGCAGAGACGTGGTGAGCATGGAGCATTTGGAGTGTTTGCTGCCTTGGGAGGGACCTGTTTTGCAATCTTCAGCTTTTTATGTGAGATTTCTTCTCCTCTGCCTCTCCACACCAGTGTTACCACGGGATGTGTGGCTGGTAGAGGCCAACTAGTGTGAAAAGACAGGGTTAAGCTTTGTAACCTCCTCTGAGCTGACTGCGGGGCTCAAAGCACCAGGACAGACCTGGGTTCAGCTCTCCAGCTCTGCCAGGGACTTCCTGGGGTGTTTCCTGACTATCCCAACGCAGGTATGAAGGTCCCACAGCGGTGGTGGGGATGGGGAGATGGAGATGAGAGCTCAGGTTTTCTTTATTGATGCCACTCCCTCATTCTGGACTGGCCTCAACAGGCTTCTGGTCACAGGGCTGGCCCAAAAGCACGGCTGTGTCTGAATGAAAGGTCACAAATCCCTCCCCAGGTTGGCTGCTGGAATTGGTGACAGTTTTGTCCTGAACAGCTGGTGCACTCAAAATCTTGTGGGTGACCAGAACTGTAGGGCTGTGGAGTGTGACAGAGGCAGTTTAATGTCTGTTCATCTGCCTGTCCCTTGGGCAAGCACGTGGAGCCCTGAGCAGTGTCCCCACTGTCTGCAAAACCTTTCTGCTCCTCTGCACAGAGAGACAGACGGAGCTGCTCACCCCAGTCACACGTGGAGCAACGTCACCGTGAGGGAACAGTCTGTGTTATCCTTGTATTCACGGAATCATGGAATGGTTTAGATTGGAAGGACCTTAAAGATCATCCCGTTCCACCCCTGCCAGTCAGGGACACCTTCCACTAGCCCCGGTTTCTCCAAGCCCCATCCAACCTGGCCTTGGACACTTCCAGGGATGGGGCAGCCACAGCTTCTCTGGGCAACCTGTGCCAGGGCCTCACCACCCTCCCAGGGAAGAATCTCTTCCCAATATTCCCCTCTGGCAGTGAGAAGCCATTCCCTTGTCCTGTCCCTCCATCCCTTGTCCCAGGTCCCTCTCCAGCTCTCCTGGAGCCCCTTTAGGCCCTGGAAGGGGCTCTCAGCTCTCCCTGGAGCCTTCTCTTCTCCAGGTGAACCCCCCCAGCTCTCCCAGCCTGGCTCCAGAGCAGAGGGGCTCCAGCCCTTGGAACATCTCCGTGGTCTCCTCTGGACTCTCTCCAGCAGCTTCATATCCTTCTGATGTTGGACTCCAGACCTGGAGGCAGCTCTGAGGTGGGGTCTCACCTGAGCAGGGAAGAGGGGCAGAATCCCCCCTCCCCTGCTGCCCACACTGTTATTAGACAGAAAAAAGTACCATTATCAAATCACTAAAACTGCTGGACTGAACTCCCAAGTGAGTCTGTGGTGGTTATAACTTGGTAACTAAACACCTGCAAATACCAAGGAGATTTATTTCTTGTGTAGACTCAGTGCTGCGTAGGGGGAAGGATGGGAACATAAATCGGGCACAAACGTTCCTGAAGGCAGGACCTGAGTGCAGGGTTAGGGAGATACATTTCTTTGCTGGTCGGAAAAGATCCTGGTTGAAGTGTTTGCCTTGTACAAAACAGGCTATAAGGAGTTTGGAAAACACAGACCTTGAAGCCTTATCTTGAACTGTAGCAGAGTGTGTTGGACTGGGAAACGTGGGAGCTGGGCCGTGGGACACTGGGCAGGACTGGGAGAGGAGAGGAGAGAGGCCAAAGCTGGAAGCAAAGGTGTCTCAGTAAGAGTTTGGGAAGTCAAATGGGCAGTGGTTGAGGTTTTCTAAAAGCTTTAGTGTAAGGGTGTCTGATTTTGGGCTGTCACAGGGGTTCTTGCTGCACACACAGAGGAGCAGAAGGGCTGTGAGTTGCCCCATTGAGGAGCAGATCCAGGCAGGGCTCAGGGGAGAGCTCGTGTTAAAGCATAACTCTCTGCTGCCCTGCTCGTGAGCAGCAATCCAGGCTGCTTTTGGACTCAGCACAGAAGGTCAACTGGTTATCGAGGTGCAAGACACTTGCAGTCAGTGCTGCTGAGTCGTGGGTTCTGCTCGCAGCTCTGCCCCTCAGGAAGGATGTGGACAAGAGGACAGCAAGGATAACCCGGAGAAAACGTGGTTTGGGAAGGTAATGGAAGGAAATAAGTTTGCTTACGCTGGACAGGCAGGACTGAAGGAGCCTGAGGCTTGAAATATGTGAGGTTCCTGTGGAGAGGGAACAGAAAAACAGACAAAACAACACTTGTGGGTTTGAGCAGTGCATTGCACACCCTGTGCTGCCAAGGCCTTTGCCTCTGTATGCCGAGGGCTGCCACGGGGAAGGGAGGATCCAGTGGATCAGCTCACCATGGGGAAGGGAGGATCCCACGGATCAGCCGTGGCTCTGGCTCTGCTGGGCTTCTCTTTGCAGGGAGCAGCTGCTGGGGTGTGAGTTTGGGCTGCATTGGGGTGTTTGTAAACTCGGTTGGCACCTGTGACCAAGGCGTCAGCCCTTCTTTGGGGTCAATATTGTCATTGCCTACCACAGCTCACCCTCTGAGTCACCCACACAGTGATTATCAGCAGGAAAGTGCTTCTGATCTTCCCCTGCTGAGCAAGCCAAGCATTATTTACCCCTCTATTGGTGGCTATAAGGAAGGAATTTGTCATTTAATGCTTAAATATTCACCAGAAGAACCAGGAAGGCCGAGATAAGCCTCTATAGGTCGTCTTCAGATTTAACCTCTTTATTTGGGGGCGGTTTCACGGGAAAGGGAAGCATGAGCACTTGGAGCAGGGCTGGCCAGGGCGTGGGGCTTTGGAGCCGTGCTTTTATTTTGGAATTCCCACCAGCGAGAGGCTGCGGTCACACGGCAGGGAAGTGTGGCTGAGCTCCCGCTCCTTATCGGGGAGGTCGGGAACAAAAGGCGCTCTGTTGGGACCGGCACACTCGCTCCCTGCCGTCTCCTGGACTTTGCTTCCCTCCTGCCTCCCAGGAGCAGGCGGCAGCTCCCGGCTGGGAGCGCTCCCGGAGCTGGGGTGGACTCAGAGGAGATGTGTCCACAGGTGGGTTTGGGGGCTGACCCGGAATGAGGGGGGATTGGGTTTCTAGAGGGAGGCAGGTCTGTGGCACCGGGGACATGCCCTCAGCCCTGGAGGTGCCCCGAAGGGGCAGGTTGGAATCCATGTGAGTCCTTACGCAGGCAGTGTAGGACAAGGGGGGATGGTTTAAATAAAAGAGAGATACAGATGGGATGTTAGGAAGAAATTCTTCCCTGTGAAGGTGCTGAGGCCCTGGCACAGGTTGCCCAGAGAAGCTGTGGCTGCCCCATCCCTGGAAGTGTCCAAGGCCAGGTTGGACAGGGCTTGGAGCAACCTGGGATAATGGAAGGTGTCCCTGCCCATGGCAGAGGATGGAACAAAATGACCTTTGAGGTCCCTTCCAACCCAAACTATGCCATGATTCTATGATTTCATGATGTAACTTCACAGTCCTCTCTCTCTGCCTGGGTCCTCTCAGGGGAGTTGGACCAGGAGGGACAGTGCCTGCAGGCTTTGGGGGTGCTGAGGACAGTGTGCAAGATGTGGTGTTTTGTGAGCTGTTTTTTGGTTTGGGGTTTCTGAGCTGGGCAGGTGTTTTCCATTTGCCCCAACAGATGCAGGGCAGTTCTGTTGCCCAGCCCTGAGGGGTATAACTGAGTGAAATACTCTCAAACCCCAACTTCAGGGACTGAGTTGTGAAAACTGCCTTTACCCAGGGCTGAGCAGAGGCTCCCTGGCTTCCATGAAAAGCTGACACTGCCTGAATATGTGGGATGAGGCAAATGTTGTGGCCCAGAGCTCAGTGCCATGCTGCCATGTGGGGTGACGTGGTGGCGCAGTGGCTTTTTGGAGGCTGAGCTGTCATGGGGTGTTCCCAGGTCTTGGGGGTGGCTGCATTAATGCAGGCTCACGTGGAACTATAAACACAACTATCTCCCTGGCAGGACAGTGTTCCAAGCCTGGCACTGGCACTGCTGTCCTGGCCACAGGGTGTCCTTGGAGGGTGATTTTTGTAGCTGGCTCCTCTCCCCCCCATCCTGTATACAATCAGAGATGGAGTTCTTCAGAAACAGGCTCACACTGCTGGGAAAACAGAGTTGTTTATCCTTTTCCTCGTCACTCACCTCCCCTCCCAACCTTCCGAGTGTTTGTGGCCGAGGACAGCGGAGCTTTGGGATGTCGGGACAGATCCAGAGACCATGGAAAATGCCTGCAAGGAACCTCCCTGGGAGCCAGACTTTGCTCTCCTCTCCAAGGCAACGCCTTACCAGAGCTTGGGCTGAAGCTTCTGTCCATCACAGATCAAAGCTGAGCCTGGTCCTGCCTGGACCTTGCAGGTGACTCCCAAGAGTCTTGTTTCCTCTCCTCATGCTCCAGCAGCCTTTTTTAAATCCACGTGGGGGTTACAGCACTTTACAAGATCTAATCAAATAGTCTTTACTGCCATGTGTAATCCCACGCCTGCAATAGATGAGCTGCAGCTGGAGAAGGCTCCTAAAGCACTTCATCATCTCACCTGTTCCATCTGGGCACATCATCCCAACGCTGATTTCATCCAGTTATTTCCTTTTAGAAGCAGAAATGCTCACCTGGGCTTCCAGATCCCTGGAGGTTTGCTTTGAATAGGCAGAGATGCTTCCAGGTGGCCCATGTCCTGCTCAGCCAGGGGGAAAATATTTCCCTGGGGAAAATACCTGGTGGAGGAGCTGGATTAGGAGTTGGGAACATCGGTCGAGCCTTGATCCTGTTCTGGTTCGGGGGCTGTGTGTGTGCATCAGTCCCAGTTTTAAGGTCTGAGGTTTGCCTGAAGCATCTGAGGGTATGTTTTATTTGATAAAAACTTAAAATACACTGATATTGGTGACACCAACCCCATTCTGAACATGTTGGAGACATCCCTGGCAAGTTCCCCAGGGTGCTTGTAGCCCAGCCTTGCTGCCCCAAACCCATGAATATCTTTTAAGTGTATGTGGGGGGTTTTTAAGCAGGAAAAAGTGTTTACTCTCTGCCTGCTCCCAGAAAGGCAGATTTGGCTGAAGGAGAGACAGGTTTTTAAAGGGTCGGTGCACAACCAGCTGCTTGTGAGGCTGTAAATAAGAACTGAGGCTGTAAATAAGAACTGTCTGCACCCACACCTTTGCCCAGGGACAGAGACTTGGCTTGGCTTTGCTCTGTCAGGCATTTGGCAATACCTAAACCCCCTTGGTTTGCCTATCTCCTCCTGGCATCTCTTCTTGAGGTTTAGTTACTTATTCTGTGATGAAACATAAAGCAAAGTTCTCCACGCTCATGCTCAGGAGAAGGACTTTGTTTAAAGTTTCAACTGCTGCTTAACTCGCTGGTCACACAGGTTTAACTTTAATAGGGCTCTTGCATTTGAAATCTCATCTAGGATGGTATCACAAGGGAAAAAATAACTTTTAAATAATACATTTGTGCACATCTTTGGTGGGCCTGAAGGGTGGTTGGTGTGCTGTCCTGGTGGCCACTTCTACCCCTAAGGGGTTGCTCCCTCATCCAGCCTGTCCATAATGGTATTTCCCATGATTAAGGTGTTCTGGAACAATGTGATAGATAAATCACAGAATCATGGAATGGTTTGAATTGGAAGGGATCTTAAAGATCATCTCATTCCAACCCCTAACTAGGGTCACAGTTCAGCTCCTGGTTGTGCCTCACGTTGAGGGAGTCAGCAGTAACCACAGCAGGGCAGGTTTTAACCAAATTACTTGTGAATTGGAGTGTTATGGGGCTTTTGCCTTCTTTCAATAGTTGTCTTTACTTTGTGCTCATAATAATACTTCAATGTATACTTAAATTCAAGCTTTTCCAGTGGGGGGGGGGGCTTGTATTTAAAAAAAAAAACACAACAAAAAACCGAACAATCACAGCAGCATTTCTTTTGGAGTCTGCAAGCAAAGTGATTTCCAGTTTGGCATTAAATCTTTTTCAAACAGGCAAAAGGAGGGGAAATCTGCAGGTGGAGATGGCTGCTGTCCCTTCTTGGGCCCTCTCTGTCCCTGAGCCACCCAGGCAGGCCAAGCCTCTGCTTCCCTCCTCGAGCATTAATGGCCTTTCTGGGAAGCACAGCATAAATCCAGTGAAACCCTTAAGCAAGTCCCAGCTTTAGGTATATAAGTGGTTTTGGTGGATTTATGCTTTTTAAAGTGGGTGGGGATTTTAGAGGCTTTGATTTTCCTCTCAAAGGCTGGTGAAAGTCTCTTTCTCCCCCTGTCTTCTCCTGAGGCTGACTTCAGACTCCAGTTCTGTGCAGGTTTATGTCATGTTTAACTTCAGGGTGGTGTCCTGATGACGTGCTGGTGTCCATAAGTCAGGTGGAAACTGAGCCAAGCTTCCAAGAGGAGCTCCTGGCTGTCTCCATCCACCACTGCGCTGAGTGGGCTGAGGAGAGCACTCAGGGAGGAAAGCAGAGATGGACTGGGTCATTTTACTGCTCCCCTGTGGCCTTGTGGAATAGGAACTGCTGTTGAGCAGCTCTGTCTTCATCCCCTTCAAGTTTTCTATCCCTTTTTGGCCCTGGGAGTGTCCAAGGTCGGGTTGGATGGGGCTTGGAGCAACCTGGGCTAGTGAAAGGTGTCCCTGCCCATGGCCGGGGTTGTGACAAGGTGAGCCTTGAGGACACTTCCAACCCAAACCACTCTGATTCTGTCAGTACAGGACTTTGAGACACGTTGTTTTCTCAAAATTCCTTGGGAAAAGCCCTGAAAGCTGCTCTGTGGGCTCTCTGGCCAAGGAAGAGAGGTTTGCTTCAGTTGTGCCCATGTCCAAACTGCTGCTGCTCTGCCCTGCTGCCGTGCTGGAGGGCATCCCATCACAGAGGGATCCCCTTAGGTGAACTTCACATGGAGCAAAAGGCTTTTCATGAGCAGCTCTTTATTTGGAGGCCAGCCAGGAGGGTTCCCATCCCTCTGCCCGACACCTCCAGTGGCAGGGGATTATCTGGAGCTCAGCACCAGCACTGACAGATCCCATATTATTGTTATCCACTGACAGAACCAAAAATAATTTGATTTGTTCTGAGGCGTGCTGGGGAAATCCCCAAATATTGGAAAAGGAGCTGGCACTGTGATGACTTTGAGAGGGGTTTTCTCCTGGTGCTCCCATGGTTCTCCTCCAAACATCGGGATGGTTCTGGGCTCAGAGGGGATTGTCCCTGCCCATGTGTATGAACAGGCAGAACTGAAGGTGAACACCTGCCTGAGGGGCAGAACTGGGAGGAAAACCCAGTTCTCCATTCTCATATCATGGTCTCTTAAAAGCCAAATCCTGTTGCTTTCCTAGAGCCTGCTCAGGTGATGGATTTGAGATGCTGTTCCAGCTGAAATGTGGAGATTTGAGTCCCTGCAAATGAGACTGTGATGAAGATTTATAAACCAGCTTATTTGCTGTTGAGGGATGGAAGGTGTTACCAGACAGGGTGAAAAAAAAGTGCTTTAAGGGCTAACTGGTAGTTTTGAATGGTGGTTTTTGCAGGGAATTCAGATTAATAAGGTGTCCTCTTGGAATAGAGTGGGAGAAAGCAGCGGGGATCGGAACTGCTGAGTCAGCAGTGGGTAATCCATTCCTGCCCTTGCCAAATCCATACTGGCTCACAACAAAAGCCTCCCTCCAACTCTTATTTAGTCTGTATTTCTGTGATCTGCTTTCCAAAGGCTGCAAAGGCTGGGGTGCACCCCGGGGTGCCGACAGAACAGCACCTGGATGCGGGGTGGATCTAGGAGGTTGGATTTCTGTGCTTGGAAATGTAACACAGCCAAGGTTCGCTGCCTCACACGTGTTTTGTCCTGCTCTGCCGTGAATCCACGTAGCTGTAGGATCTTATTTTTTGCCTCCTCTGCTTTCTTTCTGCCAGGCAAATGAGGTGACTGACAGTGCTTACATGGGCTCGGAGAGCACGTACAGCGAGTGCGAAACCTTCACGGATGAGGACACCAGCACACTGGTCCACCACGAGATGCACGACGAGGTGGAGACAGACAGCGCCATCGACTCCACCGTGCACTCGGAATTCACAGACCCCATCGAGGAGCCGGAGCACGGGTGAGTGGGAACAGCAAGGAGCAAACCCACCGTGCGGGGCAGGAAACTGGGAGCAGACGAGGATCGAGGGAGACGCAGCCCGAGGATGTACAATCCAAGTGGGCTGAGACTGTCTTGCTGAAACTTGGTTCGTTTTTTGTGTTTGGAACTTTATGCAAGCCCAAAATAGCTCTCCTTGAAAAATAATGGTAATAATTAGGCTGCACCATGTGTAGGCTGTTTTGGAGCTCGGCCTGGCAATCTCTTTGAGTTAATCGTTGCTTGCCTTGGGAGATCTTCTGTACCCTCATTAGCATCTTTAAACCTCTAAAATAACTTCTCAGTGATCCAAACACCTGAAAGACTCGCAGTTTTTAATCTATCACTTAAACCAGAAACACAACATATAATTTTCAAGTCAGGAGGGGAACTCATCCTATTTTTGTTTTCCCTAAAAACATGCGTGTGCCCTTTGATGTGCAACTGCCTCCTGTAATAACTAGTTTGAAACTTGTGCCTGAAGCACAGAAACGTGAGCTGAGATCTCCTTCCCTGGGTCTGAACCGCTGCTGGCAAAACTGCTCCTGGGCCCACCTCATTTTTAGGGGAAAAGGGGAGTTTAGGGTGAAACTGGGATGCTGGCAGGAGGGAGAGAGAATAACTCCTTTAGAATCATGGAATGGTTTGGGTTGGAAGGGACCTTAAAGCTCATCTTGTCCCACCCCCTGTGCATGGGCAGGGACACCTTCCACTAGACCAGGTTGCTCCAAGCCCCATCCAACCTGGCCTTGGACACTTCCAGGGATGGGGCAGCCACAGCTTCTCTGGGCAACCTGTGCCAGGGCCAACCTGGTTGGTGACCCAAGAGCACCAAAACCTCTGGAATCATCTTTGCTTAAGGTCTGATAAAGTACAGAATTAGCTTTGGCCAAAAACACATCGCCCAGGCTTGGTGCTCTGGGGAGTCCTCACAGTTCCCATTGTTTTTTTGGAGACACCAGGCTTCCCTCCCACCCCTAAATCCATCTGGGAACGCCAGCGATGCAGCGAGCAGCGCTGCCGCGGCCTTGGTGCCGGGGCTGAAAGGGTGCCGTGGATTAGAGCAGAAATGAGATTATCTGGCCTGGCTCTTCTCACCCCAGCGCCTGCAGCTCAGTGACAGTTAATTTGGGACATAATCGGCCGTGAGCTCCCGGGCGGCGAGCGGGGGGACCCGGCGGGGCCATGGCGGCCTGCGTGCGCTCCCGGCCCCTGGCGAGGGTGACGTGCCTTGGATTCACCTGCCTGTAGGTACAAAATGCTTTGCTTGGGAACTCTGATCGTAAGGTGACGTTGTTCTTGGGGCTTCCCAAGTCTGGGCTCCCAGCACAGGAAGGATATAGACCTGCTGGAAAGAGTCCAGAGGAGGCCGTGAAGATGCTCTGAGGGCCGGAGCCCCTCTGCTCTGGAGCCAGGCTGGGAGAGCTGGAGAAGAGAAGGCTCCAGGGAGACCTGAGAGCCCCTTCCAGGGCCTAAAGGGGCTCCAGGAGAGCTGGAGAGGGACTTGGGACAAGGGATGGAGTGATAGGATAAGGAGAATGGCTTCCCACTGCCAGAGGGCAGGGTTAGATGGGATATTGGGAAGAAATTCTTCCCTGTGAGGGTGGTGAGGCCCTGGCACAGGTTGCCCAGAGAAGCTGTGGCTGCCCCTGGATCCCTGGAAGTGTCCAAGGCCAGGTTGGACAGGGCTTGGAACAACCTGGGCTAGTGGAAGGTGTCCCTGCCTGTGGCAGGGGGTGGGATGAGATGGGCTTTAAGGTCCTTCCAACCCAAAACACTCTGGGATTCTGTGATTCACTGCTGTTTCCAGTGTGGGTTTGGGAATGTCAGGTGTCCTTTGGGTGCTCTGTCCAAGCACAGTGGTACCTGTTGCCAGGTGTGTTAATTGTGTGCAAATTCCAGATAGCCAAAAATATAAGGAAAAGCTTCATTTGACTTAAGGATTTGAATGGTTTGAGATGGAAAGCTCTGGAAGTCTGTTCCCAGGGTGTTGAGGGTTGGTTTTGGTGCCATCAAACCCCACACAGGAGGATGCAGAGCTTTTCCAGGGCTGATCCGACCAGTGCAGCTGGTGGGCTGAAGCAGAGCTTCAACATCACTTCTCAGGAGCTCTTGAAGCTCAGCATACCTCAGATGGTTTGAGCTTAAGTGGTTATTTAGGCTTTGTGTAGTAAAGGTTACTTGGACTCTGGATCTTGAAGCTGCTGGAGCCCCCAGAGGTGAATAGGAAATACTGTTTACTGCTCAAAGCATCCCGGGCTGAGGGTTTGCAGGTGCCTGATCAGATCTGCTTCTGTACAGTGCTTGTCAAACCACAGCCCCAGACTTAGAGATCTGGGCTTGGGTTTTGCTTCTGAGTTAACAATTCCACCCCCTACCTTCTATTCCTGGAGAGGTTTCCGCTGGTTTTGGTGGTGGTGTGACTCACCATAGGGATGGATGGGTTCTGGTGGATCTCGCTGTGGAATAAAAAGGACACGAGGAGGATGTGCAGATGCCCACAAGCTGGACTGGATTTATTTGTGGTTAAATAGAGATCTGGAGGGTTGACATGTTTTTATTAGCGGGATAAGGGCAAATCCTTCAGATGGTGCAGGTTTTTGTCATAAATGGCTTATCTGTAATCTTTTCTTCTCTCTGGTTTAGCCCAGCAGTCTGGTCACACCCCCATTTCCCTCTCCGAGCAAGTGGATGGACATGGGGGTGTAGTCTGAGATACCAATTTTTATAATAATGCAATATTTTATTTTTAGCGTTGAATTTTGGAGAGGACTGCAGTGCTGGTCCCCCCCAGCACATTCCTGTGGCTCAGAGCCACATGGATGCTTCCACAGCCTGGTCCTTACAAACACCCCCAGCTTCATTTCAAAACCTTCACAGTCCTGGGCAGGAAAGTCCTCTGGGGATATGCACATCCTGCTGTGGTGGCTTGACTTCGTGGTGAGGCCCTGGCACAGGTTGCCCAGAGAAGCTGTGGCTGCCTCACCCCTGGAAGTGTCCAAGGCCAGGTTGGACAGGGCTTGGAGCAACCTGGGCTAGTGGAAGATATCCCTGCCCATGGAGGGGATGAAACGAGATGAACCATTCCATGATTCTGTGGCTCCGTGCTCTGCATGGGCAAAGGTGCTTTCAGGGATGATGACTTAGTGCTGAGCTGTGTTCCCTGAGAAGTAAGGGACATCCCAGGACTGGTGCTGGGTGTGTTTGGGATTCACACTGAAGCTTAACATGCTCCAGCCTTCTAGATCCGGGGCTAAAAACACATGGAAGAGCATTCTCCACTCCACCATTGTCATGTACAGCATTTACCCAGCAGGAGCAGGGAAAGGGCTCCTTTGTCTTGGGGGGTCTGTCCCTGCTGGGTTTGGCAGCTGCCTAAACCCCCCCTGACACCAATCCCGCCGGGGTTGCATGTTAAACCCCGGATAGGCCCTTGATAGGATTAGGCAGCAACAGGCAGGAGTGAGCCTGGCACACAGGCTGCCCATGGAACTCAGAACATATTTTGGATGTATTTGGGACACACCCAGCTTTTTCTCTGCCATGCTTTTGGTTGGGCAAAGGCTTGTCATCAACCCTGCGAGTCTGAGTGCCCCCAAATCCCAAGTTGCAGCTGCCAGGGCAGTTTGCATGGAAAAAACTTGGTTTATTGGGGAAAAAAATCGCTGCAAACTTCCTGGTGGTGCCTGGGCTGCCCCTCCAGTGCTCAAGGCACAGGGTGAAGGTCTCCTGTTTCTCTGCTGGAATGGGGGGCATGGCTTGGAAAGGGCACGTCCTGAATGTAATTGGAAAGGTGGCTGTGGCACCCACCCTCTAACGTGTTCCCCTCTGTTCCCACAGATCCCACCCACATGACCTGCCCCTGGGCTCGGACCTCAGCCACTCCATCGTCACAGTCATTAGTGGAGAGGAGCACTTTGAGGATTATGGAGAAGGGAATGAAGCAGATTTGTTCTCGGACAGCTTGTGTAATGGGGAAAGCAGCTTTAGCAGCTCCTCGTTCCTCTCTCCCAGGTAACTCAGCCCTGGCACTGTTCCACCAGGTTCAGTTGCTCAGTGCCTTCACTCTGCTTTGTGGGAGAGGGATTTCTTTGGGCTTTGCAAGACAGGGATCCTGGAAAACTTGGGATACTACAGGATAATCAGCTTAAAAATGAAAGAGGAATTCCCTCCCCCAGTGTTTCTTTTCCCTGATTAGTGCCCATCCTCCCCTCCGGTGGCTGAAGCCCAGGAGGAGCTGGAAGAGCAGTCTGTATGTCCATGCATCACATTCCCAGTCCTGTTAGGGGTGTGGCTCCTCACAGAATCTTCCAGGAGAGAAAACCATTGTGCAGCTTTACCCCTGGTGCTGCTGGATGACTTTTCTTTCTCTTCTATACTTGTGTTTTGGGCTTTGATCCCATGCTTGGTTGGATCTGCATGAGCTGTGGCAGCATTCCTTCTCTAGGGATATGTGGACCAACAAGCAGGCTGTAGCTTTCTCTCCTTGCTTTAGAGTCTGAAACCAGGAAAAAGTCCATTTTCCAGCCTGTGCAGGGTGGACTGAGGAGGTGGTGTGATGGTACAAACCCCATCAAGACTTACTTTCTAAGGAAAATAAGTAAAAGCTGGAATATCATCCAATGCTGCAACCCACAGGTCTCCGTGATGACACACTGGGAATGTGGTTTTCCATTGGAAGCACAGGGCAGGAGTGATCCCTGCCAGCCAGACACCTTTGCTGAAGACAAGAACATACTTTTTTCCTTTGGGATGATACATTTGTGCCTTTCTGCAGCAGTGTAAACTTCTCATAACTTTGTTTTTGCTATCTGCCTGTTTTCTCCCGACTTCCCAAAGCCCTTTGGAAAGTTTGGGCAATTCTGGGTACAGGGAATTGCTGCTGTCAAACCTCCCCCCCTGCCCTGTGCTGCAGGTCAGGGCTCATTTCTTCTTGGTGTTTGAAGGTGTTAACTGCAATAGAGTTGCTGTAAAGAATTCCCAACCCATTCCTTCAGGAAACCAGTGCTCCATGCTGGGATACTCTGCAGAGGGAAGGGCACAGTCTCTCTTCCATGCTTGTCCTTTGCACTGTCCAGGAATGCTGAGGAGAGCTGGCTGTACTGGTGCTGTGGCATAGGAAGAATTCTCTGATTAAAAGCCAGCCTTGATGTTCATTTCTTCCTTGAGGATGGGCTTCCAGCCTCTTCCAGAAGGCTCCTGACCAGAAAATATCCAGCTAAAGGACCTTTACAATCAGTTAAACTTTTTCTTTAGTATCAGTCCAAAGCTCCCAGTCTGCCTGAACTCCTGGTGTTCCAGTTTTGCTCTGTCAGGCACCATCTCTCCTCTGTTCTGTCTCTGCAAATCTTATCCCATCTTCCCTGTGCTGGGAGGGGCTTGCTCAGCACATGGCCCGTGGTGGTTTGTGCTGGAGACTCTCTGCTGGCTCTTGCTGGGGAGATAAACCCTGCAAAACTTCCAGGGTCAGGAATGTTTTGCCTTGTGCCTCTCAGGTCTGCCCTCACCTTGGGTTATCATCGCATGTGTGAAGGTCTTTGGCTGATCATTCCATGCAGTTGTGTCTTCTTGACTTAGGACAAAGGGGAGTGACTTCCCACTGCCAGAGGGCAGGGTTAGATGGGATGTTGGGAAGGAATTCTTCCCTGTGAGGGTGGGGAGGCCCTGGCCCAGAGCATCTGTGGCTGCCCCATCCCTGGAAGTGTCCAAGGCCAGGTTGGATGGGGCTTGGAGCAACCTGGTCTAGTGGAAGGTGTCCCTGCCCATGGCAGGGAATGGGACGAGATGGGCTTTAAGGTCCCTTCCCACCCAAACCACTCCATGATTCTGAGCAGCCCTGGTGTGTTTGAACACAGTTAAACCTGAAAGAACCACAGCCTGTAATTTCACTTGTAAAGGGCCACATCTCCACACACCCTTTCCGTGCTACAAGACAAGAGTCTCTGAACAGTAATAACATCAACAGATTTCCCTGCCACGGCTCCGGATTGTCACCAGGGGACTGACACAAACCCCAAGAGCCTTCGGGGAACCCTGTGAGATGTTGAATTTCCCTGCTCAGTCCTTGCATGTGTGTGTTTGTGATCCATCCTCTTGGGTTGCCACCTCTTCCCTGGCACATCCTTGCAGTAGGAAAAGTCTCTTGGCAATGCTTGGTGGGAACTGAAGGGAGAAGCTCCTCACCTGTGCTGTCAGGGAGCACCGATGGCCTGTGGAAGATGAACGTTGCTCCAGGAGGTGGAGGGAGGCAGCAGGAAGGCTCTGTCTCATGGAACTATAGAATATGCTGAGTTGGAAGGGCTCCATCAGGATCACTGAGTGTTGGCTGTGTGCCACAAGGGGTAGGTGGGGACACCCTAGGGCACAGTGGGGCTGAACTCCCACCCACTCAGCGGGCACGGAACCAGCACAGCCAGAGGCCAGGGAGATCTTTACACACCCCAGGAGCTGCCAGGCTGGCCCAGAGGTTCTCCTCCACACCTCTGTTCTTATTTGTGTTAATGCTGGTTAGATTTGGGTTCCCACCTTGCCCAGGGTGCACCAACCTGGGAGGGAAACCTACCCACCAGCACCCAGAAAAGGGCAAATCCCTTCCTCGGGTGTTTCTCAGCTGCTGTCACCTCTTCCCTGCACAAAGTCTGAGAAACTGACGTGTGTCCTGCTGGGAATGGATAATCCCAGGTCCAAACCTGCCCTGGAGGGCAGGGGGAATGGGTTTCAATTTAATTTTTTTTCCAGGAATGCGAAGAGATGAGTAATTTGGCATTGGCTGGTGAACAGTTGCCTGCCTAAGGGGGCTTGGAAATACTGTACAGACAGCACAGACTCAAGGCCTGACCCTGGGGGTGACCCTGACACCCCACTGCCCCTAAAATGGGGCTGAGCCAGGGGACCCCCAGGATGTCCCACACCCTCAGCATCCCCCAGGCCAGGACTTGCTGCTGTGTATCTGTATCCTGGGATTGCCTATCCCTCTCGGATGCCTGTTGGTTTTAAGCTTGCTTGTGTTTGCTCACACCTTTACCTGTCTTTCTGATTGAACTGCTTTGATTTTTCACTATTAACCTTTCTTTGATTCAAGTCCGTGGCTTCCAGAAGTGTATTTTCCTACAGAAAGGATTTGTGGAGTCTATTTGGCCCCAAATTAACACAAACCCTTTGCTGTTCAGAATCCCTCTGTCCTGCCCAGGGCATGTCAGGTGGGGAGGTGACTCACAGCTTTCTCAAGATGTTTAAGTCCCCCCATGTCCTCTTCCCAAAGGCCATTCCCTACAGAAAGGCAGCACTGCTGCTTGGCTTCTCTGAGCTTTATTTTGTAGGAGAGCAGGATTGAACTGCAACTGCCCATTTAATCTTAGCTTAGAAGCACTTTGCTGTGAAAATCTGACACTGTGCATTGCTAACAGTCCACAGCAGCACAGCTGCTCTATCTTTAAAGCATCCCATTGGAAAATGGGCCCCTGCCCTGGGGAGCCTGTTCCAGTGCCCATCCACTCTCTGGGGAAAGAACCTGGTATCCAACCTAAACCCCCCTTAGATTCACCTCTGGCTCACAGCGCCCAGTCCTGCACTTAATTAGGCAAACCAGGACCATTGCTGGAGCCTCCTGAGACAGATTGCCTGGAAAATTGTGTTGAAAAGTAAACTTTGTGGTGATGTAGGTTTGTAGGAAGCACTTACCTCACCTGCCCTGGGCTCTTGGGGATCCCCCACTGGAGCTGACTGGCACAGGGGTTTGGAAGCACAGGCCAAGTTCAGCTCTGGGAGTGATGAAGGTGTTGCCGATTATAAATCTAAAATATTCTAAAAAATAAAAATATATTTTCAGAAGCAATTCTAAATTTTCTACATATTACCATAAGCAACCCCATAGTCACTGCGACTTGGCTTCTAAAATCAAGGTGGGAGTCGACCCGATCTGCCCTGATGTTTCTAATTTGCAAATCTCACGTCTCCCACCGAAAGCTCCCCTGCCCCACCGTACCCTCAGCTTGTGGAAGCCCCGGCTGAAGCTGCTGCCCATGGTTCTGTCCTGCTGAACTGACCCTTGTGATCTCTCTAGCACCAATCCGCTCGCTGCGAAACTGCACAGCATTCTCGCAGATGAAGCTTTTGAGTTTTACTGTAGCCAGTGCCACAAACAAATCAACCGCCTCGAGGATCTTTCCGCTCGCCTGAATGATCTTGAAATGAATAGGTAATTGTGGCCCCTTTCAGTGTTGGGAATGATGTTCTGGGAGGGAAGACTCTCCTTGTCTTGCCCAGCTTTCCCTTTGCTGCGTCGGTCGATTCCTGTGATGGGGGATGAGTTTCACTCAAGGTGAGACTCTGCAGGTGGGAAAGGTGGGGATAATATTAATGAGGGGGAGCAGAAGATGCCTTTAATCCAAGCCACAAAAGCTGGGAGACAAGGAGCGTGTTCCCTTCTTCTCTGGGCAGCCCCATTGCATGTTCTGTGAGTGGTGGGGGCTTCTCCTGGCACTGGAAGCCATGAGCTGGTCACGTACAGTATTTCTGTCACCGAGGAAGGACTGGGAGTTGGAAGCACAGCTGAGCTGCTGGTTCAGCCTGGAAGGGCAGGGCCCAGTCCATCCTCCCACTGCAGCAGTATCCTGAAGGAATCAGCCTGCTCCGTGGGGCTTGGGAGCAGTCAAATCTTGTCTCACCCAGCTTCCCCCACTGCCTGTGCCACCGTGGGCCGGGGAGGCATGACAGACCCCAGGATCTTTGTGTAGGAACTTCATGGCAGACCCCAGGATCTTTGTGTAGGAACTTCATGACAGACCCCAGGATCTTTGTGTAGGAACTTCATGGCAGACCCCAGGATCTTTGTGTAGGAACTTGGTG
>NW_016690204.1:1772231-1789533 GCF_001604755.1 Lepidothrix coronata | reverse complement strand
GGCCGGGGAGGCATGACAGACCCCAGGATCTTTGTGTAGGAACTTCATGGCAGACCCCAGGATCTTTGTGTAGGAACTTCATGACAGACCCCAGGATCTTTGTGTAGGAACTTCATGGCAGACCCCAGGATCTTTGTGTAGGAACTTGGTGAGCTTTGGAATGTCCTTCTGGAAGTCTACCAACCAGCAGCTGGATGTGCTGGTTTGAGAAGTTGGGGAGGAATTTCTGCTTGTTGGTGTATTCATTCAGACCTTTTGCAGCCCACTGGGTGGAAGGATGGTGGTGTTTAATGATAATCATTCTCATGGCTGGTGGGCCTCTTCAAGCATGGTTTTTGGTCATGCTCTTGATTCCTGTCTGTCCTCTGCAGGGACAATGTGATCTGGGAGCTCTCGTGGGCTGTACAGTTATGGGAAGAAAACTGGAAAACAAAGAGAAGCTTGAATTTATTTCTTTTTAATGAAAAAAGAATGTCTCTCTTTTCCTTTCTTGAGTAAATAGTAGTTTTTGCTGTTGGGGGCCTTGAGGGTCAGTGATGGGTCTCAGGTTATGCAGTTACTATGGAGAACACTGGTTTTCCCTGGATGCATCAGTAGCCCCACTCCATTTCAGTTTTTTCCCACCAAATTTACCTGCAAAGCTGAACTAACAGCTCAGAAGCTCCTGTGATGGGTGGCATTTCCAGTGGAGGTTTCCCTGTCCCACGGTCACGGTGGGAATTCTGTAGGTTCTGATTTGACACGTGAGGAGGTGCAATTTCCTGAGCACAGATTTCCTGGCAATATGTTCCAAGGGACCTGGTGGAAGGGGCAGTGCCTGCCCTCTCTGTGGTGAGGATGAGAAGTGCCATGTGCTGTGTGTGGGACGGGACAGGACCTGTTGTTCCTTCCAGCATCACTGGTGACGTGAAGGCCTCAGAACAAGGGACAGGTCCCAGACTGCAGACAACCAGAGCAGTAGGAACTGGACCAAAATCTGGGACAAGCCTGAAGACACCAGCTGCAGGGGATTCTGGCAGCTGGGGTGAAGCCCAAAGCACCCTGTAACAGCCTCACTCTTAAAAACTGTGGGCTTTCAGCCAGTGTATCCTTGTAATAGACTGGGGAGCTGCTCCCAGCATTGGGGTGCTGCTTCCTGAACCCACAGCACAGGAAAGCAGGGAATAATCCTCAAGGAGCTTGGGATGGAGGAGTTTGTGACTGTTTTGTTCCAGTGCCCTTGTGGCAGAGCTGGTGTCTCACCCCTCAGCAGGTGCCGGCATCGCTTCCCGATGAGCTGTCTGCAGAGAAAAACATTTCCCCCCAGTGCTGGGGACATTCCTTACAATTCCTGGCAAACACCAGGGCCTGACCTCCTCCCCTCGGGTGGGCGCCGAGCGGCCTTGAAGCCCAGCCAGGAGCAGCTCTTGTGCTCCCTGGAAATCTGGGATTTGAGGATGCACTTTGACATGAGGGCTGGTCACCCTGACAACACCCCCCGGCTGGGCTTTGAGGTTTTTTTTTACAAAGAAAATTGTCCTGAGCTATTTTTAATTCTTCCTTCCAAGAACTGATATTGCAGGCAGGAATGAACTCCCAGATGATTTTATTTATTATTTTTTCCTTCAACTGAGCTGAATACCAGGGAATGCAGTTGCTACTTCTCCACTCAGGTTCTCCCTTGCCATCACTGGAGTGAGGATTTGGTACCAGTGATGTAGCCCAGTGGCATCTGTTTGACACCAGCATGTCTTTGGTGGCATATGAGGAGGGAGATCCAGGCCCTGCTCACTTCACCAGCATCAGTCATGACCAAAAGACTGGAAGGAGTGTCTCAGAAAGGAGCTGTTTCTGGAAAAGGCTATTTTTTTTCTCAGCAGGGAGGGCCTGCAGCCCGTCCTGAGGGGCTGGGACAGGGTCACACAGACCTTGGCTTCCCTACCCTGGTCACGCTGAGCATTAGCTAAGCCCTGACCGCCGTGGTATGGTGGTGGCAGCTGCCTTGGACACGGAGCCAGGGGAGTGATCTCTGTCGGTTATCCTGGAAAGGAGAGCTCTTCCGTCTCCCCAGCCACTCTTAACAGCCTGAAATCCAGACAGGGGCACCATCAACAGCTCCTAAAACATCTGAGTACAAGTAGGCAGCAATTCTCTGCTGGTCTGGAGCCAAACAGGAGGATAATGGTTGTGGGAAGGGCAGAAGGATGGATGTGCCCCTTGGCAGGCAGAAGCTGCTCCCTGTCCCCCATCCAGGGGGCAGGAGCCCGGGGGGGATGCCAGGGGAGGCCTGGGGTGGTGTGGGGTGCAGGAGACTTGGCTCACTCTGCCATCGACGCCAGGCTGAAGCCCCCCACCCTCCCCACTATTATTAGCACTTTCCTGGGGGATCAGATTTCAGGCAGGGATCAGTGGGAGAGGACAGTGTTGTGGGGGCAGTCAGGTCTTCTCCAGCATTATTCCATGTGGTTCGTTGTCTCTGTGGTGTTAAATCCATGAGTGGTCCCTCTCCTGCCCTTTCCAGGGGGGCTGGGGGGTGCATGCTGTGGGCTCTCCGTGCCAGAGCAAAGGATGTGCCCCGGAGTCCTCGCAGTTTCCTGTTTCCCTTGCTCTCCACTGTCAGCTCTTATAACTCTTTCCTGTTTTTTCTTCATTTTGCAGCCCAAATAAAAGACTCTCCAGCAAGAAGGTGGCAAGGTAAGCCCATGCTCCTGTTCCTGCTTGCTTGATCCGTGTGAGCTGCTGGCTCCACAGAAGGAAGACTCAAAATAAGCTTGAAGCGCCTTATTTCTGGATTTATTCCATAGCCCTGGGGAAAAGTGGGTTTAATTCTGATATAGTTTTTCTGAAATGGGTTTTCTCACCCATGCACACAGCTGGAGGCTGCTTGTTTCTTCCAGGACAAAATTGGGGTGCTTCTCCTCCCTCTCCGTCCTTCAGTGCCGTACCAGGGGTGTGTGGAGCAGAGTTCCTAGAAGGATATGTTCCCCTGGGCTGTCCCCTCCCCAGTGTCACCGTGGTGGGTCTCTAGGGGAGAGGGATTTCTCCAGCACCCAGAAAAAATCCAGCCACTTTAGACAGTTCTTGGTCCTGTTTTACTTCACTTAGCACTTGACTTTATGGGACCAGCCCCTCTCCCCCCTCAGTCTGGGGCATCCTGGGGGGCTGCAGGTAACCCTGGCTTAATGGTTTAACCCTGATTTAAACCCAGGCTTAATTCTGTGTTGCTTCTGTCCTGCACAACCACCTTGTCATGGTCGCATTTTCCTTGTGGGCATTTTGATCCCTGAGTGCACAGGGATATATGATATATTCAGGCAGCTTGCTCTTAATCTCTGGAGCAGAGGATCCATCCATCCCCTCTTGGTGACACCTGGTGCTTTCCTTTCCCAACTTCTCCATCCCTCCTGTTCCCGTGCTATCAGGATTTTAAGGATAAACTGGGTCATTCCTCTGCTGTCCTGCCTCTGCTCTGCTCAGGAGAGAGGTTTCCCTCTGCACTTGTTGGCTTCCTCTTTGCTTGTTTCCAGTCAGCACAGGGACACTGTGGAGGAACAGACAGCTCAGTTTGGGAATATTCATACCCTGTGCCCTGGCACTCAGCTCCCTGTGCTGATCCTGTGCCTCTTCCTCCCCCTGTGCTCTCACACCTTTCCCTTCTCCGTTTTTCCTGTGGTCAGCAATCTCCCCTGGCGTGATTTCCCCTCCTGGAAAGGAAGCAGCTCCTTGATATTACATTTCCTACTTCCAGTCATCTTACTTTCTAGAGCTTTGTTAAAAACACTGGCAGGAAAGAGGGTTGAAGGGAGCAGCCTGCCCCCAGGTTTCCTGTTTTAGGACTAGTTTTTGTCCTGTGGCACAGATAAATTAGGGAGGGTTTGAGTTAAAGTTTTGGGAATGGAGGTTCCCTGTCTTTTGGGAGATTGAGCCCTCCTGGCCCTTGGCAAGATGCCATTCTGAGGCTGGGACATGTGGGCTTGGGTAAATATTGGTTAATTCAAGAGCAGTTGGGTTTAGTTTGTGATAAGGTGAGAGATAACAGGGCATTGCTGAGCCAGATCCTTAAGCACAGCTCAAAGCAACCCCTTTGTTGTAGATACTGTAATTACTGAATAATCCCAAAACATTTTAAAAGATCGATTTTGTTTTGGTTAGGGCTCTCTCCTCATTTTTGTTATCTGGGTTCTGCTCATGCTGCTTCAGCCCTGTTGTGCTTGGCATGATTTAAATGACGAATGTGCCCGAGACTTTAAAATCTAAATATATACTGAGGGTGAGGATGCAAAATGAGACTGGGCCTTGGCTATGGTCTCTTGGTAAATGCCAGTTGTGCTTGTGAGTATTGGCATGGGCATATTGTGCAGTGGGATGAATTTGAGAGCCAATGTTACAAATTCCTAGGGAAAACTGAGGTTCAGAAGAGACCTTTGTGGTTTTCTCATCCATGTCCTGCTGAAAGCAGTGGGAGGGCAGAGTGTTTTCCTCTTGGTAGCACCTGCCTGGGGTTCCAGAGCTGGAATGCACCACACTCCCCATGGCAGTAGCTCTTCCCTGTGCCATGAGGTGCCAGAGCTGATCCACAGTGATGCCACGAGGGTGGTGCCCAATCCAGCTCCTCCCCGGGGTGTCCTTTAGCTCCTCACCAAGCTGGGGACACTGGTGTCACAAGGCCTTGCTAATGATTAGCTCACCCTGGGCTGTCCCGGGTGGGCAGGGGTGTTTTGCAACAGCTTTGGGGGGTTTGCCCCCCTCCCTCCCCTCCCACCCCTGCCCTCCCCTTCTTCTGCACCTTATCAGTGTCAGAGCCAGTACTCTGGCCTGTGCTGGCTAATCCACGGCCTTGGGATGTTCATAAAGAAAGAAAGTGGAAAGAGGGAGCCCTTATCTCGTGCCATTCCAAAGAGCAAGAGCAATGATCCCGGTATGAAGTCCCAGGAGCCGTGTCCACGTCCGCGCTCCCTGCTGTCCCCGTTCTCCGGGTGCTCCGAGGTGCCAGACTTCTCGGGAGAGCTGGGTGGTGAGGGGGGCAGCTGTTCTGCCAGGGGCCTGCCCACACCTTCCTCTGCTGGAAATGCAGTAGCCCGAGGAGCAGTGCTGCTAAATCCCTTGGGAGGAGGCGGTGGTGGCTGTGGGGGGGACAGGAGGGGCTGTCACCTGCTGTCCCCAGGGCCGTGATGTTGGTGCTGATGCCGCTGCTGCTCTGGGTCGGGGTGGTCTGTCTCTGTTTTAGGCAGCTGCACCAGACGAGCTCGCTGGCCGTGGGGGTGATGGAGGAGTCCTACCAGGACAACCTGGAGTGCACGGACGAGGACATCACGGACAAGGTGAGAGGCTTCCTTTCCTGGCCATGCTCTGCCTGTGCCATCAGGAGAACGCTGATTTTATGGTGGTCCTGCTGGGTTTTTCTGAGGTGTTAAGAGATAAGGGTTATAGGACAAGATGGGAGCAGGGCAGGAGCACAGGGGAGCTGTCTGTGCTGTCCTGGCGGAGTCAGTGCCTTGCAGTGCAGATCCACAGGCAGGGTCAGGCCGAAGCTCCTCTGGGCAGGTGGGTGCAGGTGGGACATAGAAAGCCATCGAGGGGATGGAGGATGAGAGCACTCCAGGGATTGCAGAGCTCCTGTGCTGGGTCAGGAGGTGACACTGGAGCCCTTCTCCAGGGGTGGTGGCTGTCCCAGCGTGTCAGGAGGAGGGAGGGCTGTTTGCAGGCTGCGTTTTCACTTCTCCTTCACTAAACAAGATGTTCTCAAATTCTGCTTTTCGGAGTCAATTCGCCTGATGTGAAACAAGAACTTCCTTTCCTTGGCACACTCTGCTTCTGCCATCAGGAAAAGCTGATTTTGTGCTGGGCCTGCTGGGTTTTATGGGGGTGTTACAAGAAAAGAGTTATAGGATAAGATGGGAGCACAGGAAAGCTTTTGTTTTGAGTACCCCTACCTAAAAATAGGGGAAAGAAGCTATGGGAAAGAAGGAGAATTAAAGATAGGTGAGTTGGGGCTTGTGTAAATGTCTGCTGCAGTCCTGAAACTCCTTGGAAATGGCTTTTTAATTCTAGAATATGAATAGAGAGCTACATGTGAAAGAGAAATACATGTGTGTGTGGCTGCACTCGGAAATAATTATAACGCATAGAAAGCCTTTAAAAACTAATTAAAAATCAAACATTTTTCTAAGCCTAAAAATTGAAAAAAACCCTCATATTCCCTAAGGCAGTTAACTTGGGAAACCATGGATGTAGTGCTGGGAAAGGCCTTGGTCTCTGCATGGTTTTTTTAATATCCACATGTCTCTTGCCCCTCTCCAAGAGCAGTGGTTTGGGTTTTGCAGACGTGTTCCTAGTTGCCTCTCCTCTGTGATTGTTTTGTGTGGGTATAACTGGGATTTGAATGAATAAAATGCAAATACAGCTGGAATAAAGCCTGCATAGGTACAGGGAGAAAACCCCTCACCTCTGATCCTTCCCCACCATCTGGCATTGACCCCTCCTATGTGACTTTATTTATCTGTAAATGCAGGGGTTCGGTCCTGTTCCAGGCAGTGGAGTATGGATGCAGCAGAGCTCTGGAGATCCCTCTAGGCTCCACTTAGAATGTCATCAGGAAAGGGTTGAAGAAAGGAAAGAATGAAGTGTGTGGCACATGGGAGACATCCAAACATGGGTGGAAAAGGATGTTTTATAAGGATGCTTTAGATCAGGGCATGGCTGCCCCATTCCTGTGGCAACTCTCCGTTTTTGAGGATGGTTCTGGGAGCTGCTCTGGGTTCAAGGAGGCCCATCCCAGCGGGTTCAGGGCTGGGTGGCTGATCCTCCCTGTCCCTCCCCACAGGTGGTGTTCCTGGAGAAGCGGGTGACGGAGCTGGAGAAGGACACGGCTGCCAACGGGGAGCAGCACAGCCGCCTCCGGCAGGAGAACCTGCAGCTGGTGCACAGGTGAGAGCCTGGCAGAGCATCACCTGGAGAGCCCCTGCCCATCCATGTCCTGCTGCATCCATCCTAAATCCAGAGCACAGCCCTGACCAGCTGCTAGGAAGAAAAGTGAATCTATCCCAGCTGAAAGCAGGACACAGTGCCTTTTAGAATTTATATACGTATGTTTTATGTGCTTCCCCTGCCCATGTGTCTGTCCTTAAAGGTCTCTGGAGCTCCAGGACTTGGCTTTTGGCTTTTTTTATACGTGGCTTTTAGTGACCTGAAGCTGTGTCAGGGAAGGTTTAGGTTGGGTATCAGGAAAAGGTTCTTCCCCCAGAGGGTGGTTGGGCACTGCCCAGGCTCCCCAGGGCAGTGGGCACAGCCCCAAGGCTGCCAGAGCTCCAGGAGGGTTTGGATGATACTCTCAGGGACAGGGTGGGATTGTTGGGGTGCCTGTGCAGGGCCAGGAGTTGAACTTGATGATCCTTCTGTGTCCCTTCCATCTCAGGATACTCTTATTTTTATGTTTATTTTTTCATTATATGTTTATCTGTTTATTAATATATAAAATATGCTTTCCTGCCCCATTTGTCCCTCCCAAAAGGTTTCTGGAGCTCCAGGGGCTTTTTTATACATGGGACGCTCCAGAAAACCGCAGGGAAGTTGTGCTGCTTGGAAGGCTTCCCATTCCAGGAGGGCACACACTTCATCCTTCTTTCTGCAGACTCTTTCTGGCCCTTATTTCACCCAGTAGCTCTGGGTGGGAGGCACAGCCGAGCCACTACAACCCATCTCCACCCTCCCCACAGCCAGCCCTGATCCCACTGCTGCCAGATCCTGGCAGTGGTGCAGCCCTTTGGATCCCACATGATGTAATATCTCTCTGTACTAATCTCCCAGGCCCTCTCTCCCAGGGTGTATTTACCCCAGGCAGATAAACCCGGCAGGAGTTTATCTATAGGGCTCTAAGGCTGTTAAATAACAGTCGTGTCAGGGATCTGAGGGATCCAAACAAAGGTTTTCCTAAGCCCTGATAAACTTTGGAGTGAGGGAAATGTTTTCACTTGAGCAGCTTGGCCCAAAAATGCCAATTTTCTCTGAGTGGAGTAAAGTCCTGACTGTGCTCCCTGGTGGGGAGGAGTTGGTTCATCTGGGAAAAGCCTCATAAAGGCTTTGCATAAATTCCAGCTCCTTGCCTCATCCCTGGAAATGTTCAAGGCCAGGTTGGATGGGGCTCTGAGCAGCCTGACCTAGTGGAGCCAGGCTGGGAGAGCTGGGGGTGTTCACCTGGAGAAGAGAAGGCTCCAGGGAGACCTGAGAGCCCCTTCCAGGGCCTAAAGGGGCTCCAGGAGAGCTGGAGAGGGACTGGGGACAAGGGCCTGGAGTGACAGGGTAAGGGGGAATGGCTTCCCACTGCCAGAGGGCAGGGATAGATGGGGTACTGGGAAGGAATTCTTGGCTGTGAGGGTGGTGAGGCCCTGGCACAGGTTGCCCAGAGAAGCTGTGGCTGCCCCATCCCTGCAAGTGTCCAAGGCCAGGTTGGATGGGGCTTGGAGCAACCTGGTCTACTGGAAGGTGTCCCTGCCCATGGCAAGGGGTGGAACTGGATGATCTTTAAGGTCCCTTCCAACCCAAACCATTCTGGGATTCTGTGTTATTGCAGTTCTGGTGGCACACAGGGAATGGTGACCTGCAGAACTTGTATTTTTTGTTGGAGACATGAAAGAGTGAGAAGAAGGAGGGTTGGGGCTGTTGTCATCTCTTACCTGGGTGATGAGATCACTTCATGGTAGAAACAGCTGAAGGAGGATTTCTCCTACAGGTGGAACCACAACCTTGAGTCTTATTTGTGGATTAGATGATCTGAAAGATCTTTTCCAACCTCGATGACTCCATGAGATTGTGATTGAATAGCTTGCTCAGGGTGACCCACAGGCTGTGGGTTACAGGATGATTACTGTGCTTCCTCCCTCACTTCCCCCTTTAAAGGATTCTGATGCAGCCTGGGGACTTAAAAAACTAGTCAGAGACACACCAGCAGACAACCTGGCTTGTTTCATTTTCTTTGCCTGTTTTGCTCAGCATTTGGGTCGTTGGGGGTTTCCTGGACTGTCCCACTGCATCTGCTGGGAGGGAGTGAAGCTGTTGGAGATGGTGATCCGTGTATTTTCCCTGAAATCTTGCTGTATTTCAGAATCTGCTTCTCCCAGCTCATCTGTGGGGTGGGAAAGGGCTGGGAAAAGAGCCTGGTCCCTCCCTTGGGATGGCAGTGGGCCTAAGGAATGCTTAATCCTCCCTTTCTCCTTTCTGCAGAGCAAATGCTCTTGAGGAACAGCTGAAGGAGCAGGAGCTGAGGGCTGACCAGACCCTCCTGGAGGAGATCAAGAAGCAGAGGGAGCTGCTCAGCAAAATGGAGAGGGAGAAGAGCATCGAGATCGAGAACCTGCAGGCCAGGTGGGGCTGGGCAGGGCTGGGTGGGGGCAGGTCCCCTGGACCCCCAGGTACACACTGGAATCAGTGTACAGGCCTCTGGGGGGACAAAGTGAGGTGGACTGTGAGTTTAGGTTGGTTCAAGGTGTAACTGAAGTCATTACAAACCCTGAATTTTGTCTATTTTTACCTTTGTTCCAAAATCAAGCTCCTCCATGGACCTCATCATGGATTCTTTATCTGAATTTCCCTTCTGCAGTTTAAATTTAGCTCTTGTCCTCTATCCATGCCCACAGCATGTGTGAGGAGGGGGGTTGTTAGTGCTTGTTCCCATAAATGACTCCTGGAGGTACATTTGATGCTCAGATATTTTGCACCTTGATGGAAACAGGCAGGGAAAGAATTGCCCCAACAGGCAGAGTGTCCCAGCCAGGGTGCTTTGTGCTGCCTCTTGGATTCCAAAGAAAATAGTGGTGTGAGAGAGGTTTCAGTTATTTAACAGAATTTTTTTTCAGCTTTTCCAGAATGTTTTGCTGTTCAGCCCCTGCAGTCAATGAAAGATGAAGACAGTGGAGTTTTTTAACCAGTCACCATTACATGGACGTTCCTTTTCCTGGGACTGTGAACCCAAAGCCCTCTCTCAACCCTGATATCTCTGGTGCTGAGGCTTGTCCAGGCACTGATAAAGCCCTTGGGCAAGGAGTAGCATTGGACCTGATAGAGAAGGGCATGACATTGGCCAACAGGCTTGTCAGGATCACGTGGGTCTCCCTGTCCTTCCCCTTAGAGCAGAAATAATGGAATTCTCAGGGTTTGCTTTGGACAGATCCTGGTTTAATATTCCTGGTGGTGTTTTCTCTGTGTCTCCCCGCCGTGGGATGCTGGGTGGGTGTCTCACAGCTGGTTCCCATGGCAGGCTGCAGCAGCTGGATGATGAGAACAGTGAGCTGAGGTCCTGCGTGCCCTGTCTGAGAGCCAACATCGAGAGGCTGGAGGAGGTGAGGCCCAGGGGGTGCCCAGGACGGGCTGGGGATCTGGGTTTGGGATGAAATTCTCATCTCCATGACCGTGAGATCCATCTGATGTAACAAATAAACCAGCTGCTTCCAGTCCCTGCAGACCCCACTCTGGACCAGCACTATCCCAGACCACTGTCTGTGCAGGCTCCCACTGTTTAGCTTGGAAGCTGGGAATAAAGCCCCTAATTAATCTGTCAGTGGCTGCTCCTGAGGGGACTCATGCCCTTTTGTGGAAGCCTGTCCCCATCCCTGTCCCCTTTCCTGTGGCTCCAGTCCACTGCAGGGGAGGAGGAGGAGCAGATGCTTCATCTCCATATCCTGGGCTTTGCAAGTTGAGCCTTCAAAGATCTGTGACATCTCCCAGACCTTCCTCCCTCCCACCCTGCTCAGGGTCCAAGGTCATGCAGATGCTGGTGGGACTGGGATGGGAGGTTTCCTGAGGGATCACGGTCCACAGATGGACAAGATCCTCGTTTTTGGAGATAATGTGGGTTGTGGATGTGACATCTGTACAGAGACTACATTTTGTTTCTGCCAAGCTTGTGGCAGAATTAAGGTTAAAATGGAAGTGAAATCAAACTTCCCTGCCCAGTTGAAGGGTCTGGAGCATTTTATCATGTTTAATCCCACGGGAGAGTGCTGCAGCTCCATCCCTCCTGACCTGGCCACCATGAAGTGGTCTTCATCTACCAGGATTGTGAGCACAGTTGAGGCTGGGGGCAGGAAAACCCCTGTGGCTCTGAGGACAAATTCCCTGCCTTGGTTTGTTTCAGCCATGGGAAGTTGGTTTTGATCCATAATCTCCCTGCAGAGCTCCTCTTCTCCACAGTTAATGGGATTAAGGAGAAGCAAGAGGTGCAATCGCTGCCCCTTTCTGCCAAGGAGAAGCCCAGCTCATGAGCAGCTGCTTGTCCAGTGCCCCAAATCAGGATTTTGTTGTCAGTGTTCCTTTTCCTGCTGGTGTGTTGCCTTTGGTGCTCTGCTCCGTGGACCAGGACACCCCAAACCCAGCAGCTGGAGCTGCCCCACAGAGCTGCTCCTCACCCCTTCGTGCCATGGGCCATCTCTCACCAGCACTGGGTGGGGTCTTGGGGTATTTTGGGATTTCTGAAAGCCAAAACCTTTCCCATGAGGCTGGAAACTGTGAGCCCAGGGAGGGAGTGGTGAGCTGGTCACAGGCAGAAGGTGCTGCTGTACAGGGCTGTTGGCATCTTTGCCTGCATCCCAAACCTTCAGCCAAGGCTTTGCCAATGAGAAGGGGACAGAGCTGGCTGTGTGTTTTACATCCTGGCTTGAACTGGTCCTGTTCCTTCTTGGATCAGCCCCCAGTTAAAACCTTTCATATCTGAAATTGAGAATGAGCAAAGGGAGGCAAAGATCTCGGGTCTGTGGCTTTTCTGAAATGCAAACTGAAGGAGCCTTATGATTTTATGTCTCCCCTTGGCCTGGAGCCCCTGTGCTGGCCCCAGTCCCTCCCAGCCTGTCCCACGCCAGCATCACACTTCCCAGAAAATGGCACAAGTGTGGATATTCCTGTGGATTTGTTCTGGACTCATCTCACACTGCCTCTCTCAGTGCTATTTTGGTGTGTGGCTGCCGAAGCTCTCAGGCTCTGGAGCCCTCAGCAAATGAAATCCCAGCAGGCAGAGCATCCTTGTCCATCAGGAGAGGATCCTTCCCTGCGGAGCTCAGCGTGTGCCGCGCTCCTGAGTGAGTGGGAAGGGCCCTGGCAGTGCCGAGCGGAGCCAAACCCTGTCACTGGTGCCTTTTGTGTCATTGCAGGAGAAGCAGAAGCTGCTGGATGAGATTGAAGACCTCACTGTGCAGCTCACTGAGGAGCAGGAGAAAAAGAGGAAGATGGGGGACAAGCTGAGTCAGGAGAGGCACCAGTTCCAGAAGGAGAAGGAGTCGACACAGGAGGTGAGTAGAGTCTGTGCCTGCCACAGCCCTGCCCTGCTAGTCTCCAAAATTAGGGCTGTGTGGGAAAGTTGGCCTTGGCAGCCTCTCCAGAACAGGTATAATGGGAGCCCTTGGTGCTGCCTGGGCAGAAGAAGGTCGTTCAGCAGCTTAACTGCATCACATTGGTCACTTTTGCCTGAATTTTGTTAAAATTCATCTGAATTTTAACACCATATCTGCAAAGGGGGGCTGTGCCACCATGGCCCCTTCCTTTCCTGCCTGGAAGGAATGGTGGCACAAGGACAGTGACAGTGGCACATGGAGCCAGCAGGCAGGAGGAGAGGGGTGTGGGGCTGCTGGGGTGAGAGCTGCCAGCTCCTGAGTGCCTGGGAGCAGGATCACAGCCCCCCAGTCCTTCCATCATCTGTAGTGTGGTAGTACTGGTAATTCCAGCTGGAGGCTCAAGCAGGGTTTGGTGGCAGGAAAGGAGCTTTGGGCCTCAAAGTGGAAATTACTGTCACTGTGGTGACACTGAGAGCACTGTGGTGAGCTGGGGACTCAGTGCTGGGACACTGAGATGGGAGATGTCTGAGGAGATGCTCACATTGCTGGGAGGTCTGTGCTGCTGCAGGCCCCAAACCAGCATCTCTGGGGCTCCATCAGGATCATGCCAGGGCTGTGCTGATGTATTTAAATAGCTCCCCATCTCCTTCTTGCTGGAGGTGTCAGGGAAGAAGGGACCACCATGTGTCCCCCAGAAAGGGACTTAATCATAGAATCATGGAATGGTTTGGGTTGGAAGGGACCTTAAAGCTCATCCTTAAAGCTCAGCCCTACCATGGGCTGGGACACCTTCCACTAGCCCAGGTTGCTCCAAGTCCTGTCCAACCTGGCCTTGGACACTTCCAGGGATGGGGCAGCCACTGCTCTTTACGACGACCCTGCTGCAGCCACAGATGGGGCTGTTCCCAGCCAGGGACAGCCTGTCTGTCACACCAGCCATGACCAGAGGGTGCTGCTGGGTTTTCAGGGGCTGTGGCACTCACTTGTCCCCTTCCCTTGCTCTGCAGCTCATTGAGGACCTCAGGAAGCAGCTCGAGCACCTGCAGCTCTTCAAGCTGGAGGCGGAGCAGCGTCGAGGCCGGAGCAGCAGCCTGGGGCTGCAGGAGTACAACAGCAGGACACGGGAGACGGAGCTGGAGCAAGAGATCAAGCAGCTCAAGCAGGTGGGGAGGGCTGGGCAGGGAGGGAAGTGATGTCCTGGCACCAAGGAGGGGTCAGCAGGGTCTGGGGGCTCCCTCAGATGGAGTGGATCCAAGAGCCCAATGCTTTCTTGCTCTTCTCTCTGGGGACGGGGAGGTTGGCTCCTTCTTCTGAGGGTCAGCATGTACACTCAGGAGCCCTTCTCTCTGCTGTGCCCCCTGAATCTTCCCATCTCATGATTCCAGAGGTTCTCCAGGCTCTGCTGAGGTGGAGTCAGGAGGCCCTGTGCTGTTTGCAGTGTTGTGTGAGCTGTGTTAGGATGGAAACTCCTCCCTTCCCAGGCTGGATGAGCTCTGAGGGCACCAGGTGCTTCAGTGTTTGGTTTGTCTCTGTGAACAGGATAACAGGAACCTGAAGGAGCAGAATGATGAACTGAACGGGCAAATCATTAACTTGAGCATCCAGGGAGCCAAGAACCTCTTCTCAGCCTCCTTTTCAGAATCCCTGGCAGCAGAGATCAGCTCTGTCTCCAGAGATGAGGTATGTGCCATGAGGTGCTGGTGCCCTCACACTGCACCTTCCCGGGCTGGCTGGGGCATTCCCTGTGCCCTCAGCCTGAGAGGGCCTGGGAGGAGCTGATGTGCCCTGTCTGTGGTCTAGCTCACTCCCAAAGCTCACCTGAAAGATGGCAAGAGCAAAGAAGTCCCTACACAACTCTTTGCAGAACTTGCAGGACTTAACCTGCCTCCCAGCCCTCCTTCCTGGGAACAGGGAACCTACTCCCTGCCAATTTGCTGATACTGGCAGCTCTGCCTTGCCTGCCTTGTGACAGCCTTCCCCTTCCCAGGACAGACCAGCCACCACAGGGTGTGTCTGTCTGTCTGGAGCTGTCTTAAATCCCCCAGGAGCCAGGACATCCACCCTGGAGATCCCGACTTCTCTGGGCGTGTCCTCCCTGTACCCCAGACTCTGGTGGCCCTGCTTATGAGACTCCAAGAAGTGGGAATATCCTGGGAAACATACCAGGATATTTTGGGGGTCCAGTGGAGTTGTGATGCTCTCTGCTTTGTTCAGGCTCCTGACTGGCTGAGAGGAAGGACAAGAGCGAGCAGAACCAGTTTTTCCTATCCCCTTAATGGTCAGGAATATCCCAGGCCACAGTGAAGAAGAGGGAAACATCCATGGGTGCACAGAGCCACGGGAAGCCCTGGGCAGTGTCAGGCAGTGACCTCTCCCTGCCTTTCTCCCTCCTTTGCAGCTCATGGAAGCAATCCAAAAGCAAGAGGAGATCAACTTCCGCCTGCAGGATTACATCGACAGGATCATCGTGGCCATCATGGAGACAAACCCCTCCATCCTGGAAGTCAAGTAAGGGCGGCCAACAGCCGCCAGCTGCGCGCTCATCATGTGGGGTTGGTGCTCTGAGAGGATGAAGAGGGACTCCAAATGTCTTTGCTCTTGATGAAGGCACAAGGAAGCAACAGGTCGGGGGGTGAATGAGCCACGGACCAGGGAAAAGGAAAACCAGCAGCCAGGCTTTGTTGTCTGACTCCGTTATTTTGAAGCCCTTCTGGTTTTTGGAGGGCTGAAAGGGAACCTGGAGGAGGAACACAGGCAACGCACACCTGGAGGAAGCACCTGTGGCGCTGGGAACTGTCCTGCCAGGCGTCGGACCCTCTGGCACGCGGGGCACGAGCAGGAGCTTGCCACGTGTAGGGTGTGAGGAGAGGGGTTCTCCGAACTGCGGGATAACGGGATGGAGACGGGAGCGGCAGCGCTGACTTTCCCCTGCTGCCCTGTCCTACTGTGCCAAAGTGTCCCTGACACACTCACTCGCTGGGGCAGAGCTGGGAACGAGGGAAGTGTGTCCCAGACTTGCAGAGGGTTGGGGTTTGGGTTTGTTCTGTTTTATTTTTAATTAACTTAATGCAAATGTCCTCATCTGGCTGGCGCAGCCCATCCTTGCCCTGCTGCTCCTGCTGGGCCGGGGTGCACGCAGAGCCCTCACTGCTGGCAGGAGCAGCCCTGGGAGCGGCCGCTCTGGGGACAGGGTGTGAGTGCACTTTGTCACCTGCCTCCTTATTTATTTTTGCTGTCTGTGGCTCAGTCCCGTCGGGAGGGCTTGGACTCCCGGCTCCAATCCCTGCTCCCCAGTCCTGGCCCTTCTGCCGTGGGGTCCGTGGGTGCCCGTGGAGCTGAGGTGGCTCCGGGGGGAGCAGCCACTCGTCCCCAGCTGGAGACAGACACACAGGCACTGTCTGTCCATCCCACAGGCACCTGGGGAAGGCTGCAGCTCTTCACCCCACACTGGAGGCTGGACCTGGCCACCTCTCCTTGTCCTTGTGGGGACACGCAGCACTTTGGGATCTGCAGGAAAGGCCTGAGCTCCCCACATTGCTTCCCAGAGTCCCTGGCCTGGGGACAGTGGCTGTGCCATTCCCACCCGGAGCAGGGCTCTGCTGGTGATAGCTGCAGTCCTGGAGGGGAGCCCGCTCCGGCTGCCTTTCCCCGGTGTTTCCCTGGGCTGGGGCAGGGGACGGAACAGCCGCGCTCATTCCTCATCCCTGGCATCAGCCTGGGCTGGAATCTCAGTGCCACTGGGGAGAGGAGACAGAGAACACCACAGCAGCTCCCTGGGAAACAAAAGCCATGTTTACATCAGACAGCTCTGGGCTTGCTGGCACAAGCGGCCGTGGCGCGGCGTGACCCCGGAGCAGCCACTGAACCACCCTGCTCCTCTCCAGCTCCTGGGAGGAGACAGCCAGCAGAATCCCAGGGATCCGGCTTCATCCAGCGGTTCTTTTTCCTGCCTGTCAGGTTTTAGGAATGCCGGAGTGGCCTGGAAGCAGAAGCCACAGCGATCCCAGGGGAGGGGGTTCCTGCTCCTCGCCAAACCCCTTTCAGCATCTCCTGGCTGGCAGAGCCCTCTCGGGGTGACCCTGCCCGGGGGACGTGGCCGCTGCCACAGCCTTATCCCGGAGGAACCGGCGAGCCACGACCACGGCACCTCGGGGTGCTCAGCCCCCACGGCCTCGTGAGAGGTGCAGTGGGGCCGGGGTGAGCCCCAAAACCCCGGGGCAGCTCCTGCACCCCTGGGACTCCCAGGCACCCACTCCCTCCCTCCCTGCCCCGAGTCCGCGGGAAGAAGCCACGTAATGTACATTTCCAGAGAAGCTTTGGGTGTAAATCAGTGTATACTTGGAGAGGGAAAATTTTTCTATCTTGTAGAGTAGGTATTTTTATAGAATGAAGGTTGATCCATTTTTTTAATACTTTAAAAGAGGAGAGAAATGTATCTGTGTATACACAAAAGCATATATATATATATATATGTATAAATATATAAATATCGGAGATCTGCCTTTCTTGACTTGGGATCCTGGATCCCCAGGTCTCAAACAATTGTGATTTTTTTCCTGTCGCTCTCACAGAGGTACTGTAACTGTAAATAAGCACCAGGAAAAAGTTTTAAGCAAACAATAAGCACTGACTTGCACATTCACCATGCTTTAAAAGCCCTATGGAGAGAAAAAACAACAAAACGAAACAAAAACTGTACATCCCAAAAATGTTCCTCTTTCCCCATCGGTATGTGAAGGAAATCCCCCCAAAAAAGAGGCAAAAACAGTATTGTCTTAAATGATGTATCAATTCTTGTCGGATTAAAAGCTGTTACTATTCCTGCCCAGAGACTTTTTACTCAGGGGTGGAGTGGATTGAAGCATCCTGAGTGTCCAAGTGCTGGATCTCCAGTGGGAGTGGATGGAGTGGAAATGCTCCTGCATGAGTGCCCTGGTTTTGGGAAGATGAGGATGGAGGAGGCTGGGCCTGGCTGGAGTGCCCTGATTTTGGGAGGATGAGGATGG